>NC_082383.1:14306225-14316225 GCF_031168955.1 Gadus macrocephalus | reverse complement strand
TTCCACCCTTATCTGTGATGCTAATGGTTGACTCATCCTAGAGCCTGGCAATATGTCAGTGCAGACACTGCATGGTCTGTTTGACACACGCACTCGCGCACACACACGCACACACACACACACACACACACACACACACACACACACACACACACACACACACACACACACACACACACACACACACACACACACACACACACACACACACACACACAGCCCAACACAAACATAAGCTTGCATGCACACACTCACACAAATATCCAATTTTACGTGCACACACACAAACACATGGCTGATTCAGACAGCAGTGACAACCATATGTGTGTGTGGAGGAACCCAAAACACACAGAGATAACTCACAAATTAGACAACTCTGCTCATCTCTCCCATAATGAATGACCATCGACTATTACCGTAACACTTCCCCCTAGTGGAGACACTCAAGTAGAACAACGATTAGTAATTTGTACTGAAATCACAGGAAGTGGTTTCCCTCTAGTACCAATGAACCGCACCGTAGAGAATAAAGGTCCACCACCATGATGACGCATGGTCAACCGCTGACATTTGGTTGATAGGGATACTCCGATTGCTACCATTGGAAAACTGAGTTTGCTAGTTCGAGCTCTTCCTGATAACAGTGAAAATAATGTCTCTGTTACTATAATGTCAATAATGTCACTATACCAAACATCCTCATAATGAAAACAAATAAATACATCTTCACAATGTAAGCCTAAGAGAGAGACTATAGTAGGTGATGATCAGCAAGTAAGGAACCAAGGGCACTTTTTAATGAACATATGCCATATCTTTGGGATAAAGTAGGTGTGGGATTAGGTTCCTTCTCTTTTTAAGTGTATGCTTCACTTAACATTGTTTTCTTACAAATTTTCCATTTGGTTAAAAAACAGTAGTTTTTTTGCAGAAATAATTGGCCTCATAGCTGGGAGTCCTGCTTAATACCGTTCCGCTCAAAGGTGATTAAGCACTTAATTAATGAATGCTTCAGGAGTTTCGGTGTCTTTTTCAGTATGCGACTCAGGATGCATATAATGAGCATGCTAATGCCAGTGCTACTCCAAAGCAAACTCACGTAGAATGCCAATCATGCATGCTCAAAGCATGGTCACACAGCTTGACTGAGCACCTCCTCTGTGTGCAGACCTACACCCCTTCTCCCCGTGACTGTCCTCAACCTTCTCTTCCTGCTGCTCATATCTTCCTGCTTTCATTTGTAGTTTCTCTTTCATGTTTGCTTTCATCTTGAACATGCATGGAACCAGACTTCCTCTCCCTATTGAGTGTACATGTGTGTGTGGGTTTGTGTGTGCGTTTGTATTCTGTCCTTCTCTTATCTTCACTGTTCTGCACACATGGCAGAGCACCAAACAGAAAAAAGTGGACAAACGCCACCAGAGATACAAGCCATCTGCTTTGCAACACACGCACACACGCACACACACACACACACACACACACACACACACACACACACACACACACACACACACACACACACACACACACACACACACACACACACACGCACACACACACACACTCACACACACACACACACACACACACACACACACACACACACACACACACACACACACGCACACACACAAAATGGACTATGGTCTATCGCCATATGGCAATTGCATAAACAGAAAGCAAATTTAAAACGCATGCATGTGATGCTGTAGACACATATTACACAGGCCATTTGTGTGTTCTATTTTTCACCTATAGCACACTGCTCAAAGGAAATTTATCAATCTTCAGTTCTTTCTTTATACACCTGTTGTGACTTGTTTGAATGAGAAAACTAATGCAGTGTAAACGGCAGTAATGCAAAGAGACAACATTTCAGGTAACTCTGCTAACATAAGTTGTAAGAAGTAATTTTTAGGAAGATACAGAATTCCATGGTATGTGTATTCATAAAGTGGATGGTGTTATATTAGGTCAATACGAAGGTGAATAGATGGAGGATGGCCAACGCGAAAAAAATGTAGGAAGATTTTTTTCCAGGTGACTTTGAGAAGCCCTCCTAGTCTTATTAAATCGGGGCTGCCGATCACCCAGGGGAGCTGGCCTGCAACCATCAATTCAGGACAATAGGTCTCACATCGCCGCCCTCTTCATCCAACAGCTTCGGTCAGACCATCATGAACAGAGAGGACTGTTTTCACTTTAAGTTTAAAGGGATCCTAATTATAGCATTGTGTTGATGGATCGTGACGCAATCGATTTGCCTGTGATATCGCAAGCGTGGGTGTCCTCCCCCATATGTATGATGGATGGGTTCACGCCAGCCTACCAGTTGTTAAATTCCACCTGGGAAGTAACTGGGGAGTTAATCGTATCATCACACACACACACACACACACACACATGCACACAAACACACACACACACACACACACACACATACACACACACACACACACACACACACACACACACACACACACACACACACACACACACACACACACACACACACACACACACACACACACAAACACACACACACACACACACTTGTGATGTCACAAGTGGATCGATTTTGAAATGGCTTGTCATGACGGTCAACTTTTTACTCTTGAAATCAAAAATAAAGGTAGGGGAGGACATTTAGAGAAAAGCTATAGTAGGCTTGATTTAGAATGCATCCAATTTAAAAATGTTCAGGCCTTGTAGAACTTGATAATGTAATAACTTCCCGATAATGTAATAAAGTGCATTTCCCAATAATGTAATACACTTTTAACCAATAATGTAATAAAGTATTACGTTAATGGGAGGTTATTACATTATCAGGTTAGCCTTCATTTCGCAAGTCCTGATAATGTAATAATTCCCCAATATTGTAATAATTGAACAGCAGACCACCCATTACTTTGGTTCAAGTGGTGATACTGTGTAGGCAACACTAGCTCAAGAGCTCTAGCGCCACCAACAGGTCAAAGTTGAATGTTAATTAACTTTTGACCCGTTCATCCCTGAGCAGAAATGGTTTTCAGTAGCTAATATAACTAGTGTCACCCGTAGTAAAGAAAAAATAATAATTAAATAATTAATTAATCAGTCAGCTATTGCGAAAAGAAAGCTTTTTCTTATAGCTAAAAGTCACTCAGATCAGCTTCACTCATTTGTTTCTTCTGGAATGACAGTAGCTTTTGATCCTCTCCCAGATGGCAATTGTTAGTTTTCAGCTATGGCTGACCAGTTAGCAAGCTTGAGAATATTTCGCTCATCCACCACTCTTAGACAGGAAATTGTATCTGTTTTGGTGGCAAATCCTTTTGGTCTTGATGGCACACCTTTGTTAAATTTGGTTACTGATCAAAACTGGGATGACTACATTAATGGCATGGGTGAGTCGGGAACTTATGGAGATCACATCACTCTCCAGCGAGCTGCTCAAATTTTCCAAATTCAGTTTTTGGTTGTTTCTACTCTAGGTGTGGATGCTTCCTCAGTTGTCTCACCAACTGGAGAATATTGTGAGGACTTGCCCACTTTAGTAGTTGGTCATATAGCCGAGGGTCATGGAGATCATTATGTCAGCTTAGATGGCCAATTAGTCAATACATTAGCGGCATTCAAGAAGAGGAGTCCCACAGGATCACATCTAGAAGACGCATTGAATCAAGTCCAACACATGAATTTGAAGTGAACTCTGGATCTGACCATCTCATAATCCATTCCAAAAATGTATAATAGCTGCAAGCAATGATGAAGGGGCATGTATAGTGGATGGCACCAAGGCTGGATGAGACCAGGTTTTTTTTCTAGGTTCTAAGCAGGTTTAATGTTTAAGAGTTTAAGTTTAACACCTGGATGCTCAAAGATTAGAATGGCAGCCAAATTCTGATGTGCAAAATAGTTTTGGAGCTATTTGGAGAGGTCTGGCAATATCACCAGACAATTGAAAAATAAGTTTGCAATTCACTTATGTGGAGATTTTGGAGTTAAAACACATTTTCGATATTGCATCGCCCCCTAGATGTCAAAGGTCACCAAATTGTTGAGGTGTTCCCAGGATTATGTCATGACTCTATATACTATCTCACTTTATGAGGTTTTCTAACATAAATATGAGTTCCCCTAGCTTGCCGATGGTCCCCCAATGGCTAAAACTTGCGTTTGGTGTAAAACGAGCACTAGCTGTTAGCTGTTCTGTCATCAGGAATCTCAGCTCCTCCCCTTACTCTGCCTGGCCCGCCCAGAGACGTTGGCCCGCCAATGAGACTCGACCGTGAGAGCGCCACGAGTGTGTGTGTGTGTGTGTGTGTGTGTGTGTGTGTGTGTGTATGTGTGTGTGTGTGTGTGTGTGTGTGTGTGTGTGTGTGTGTGTGTGTGTGTGTGTGAATACACACACTTTGGGGGTTATCTGAGCCATGGTTGAGCCATGTATTATATGATATTATTTAGATATAGAGCTCCAGGACTGTAACGCAAGTGTTGTACACTTCCTTATTATTTGGATAACCGTTCTGCTTTTGGCGTTATGGCGCATAACACGTCGGACTCTCGTCTCTGGTATTTCTACAACGAGACTCGTATTGGGGGTTATCTCAGCCATGGTTGAGAAGGAATTGGGGGAAAGGGACTTTGGCTTTGACTGGCTGAAGTACATGAACTGCGTCATGCCGCCGGTTGCCGCGAGGCACCATCGCCCGGCAGCGGGCAGCCGGCAGCAGGCAGCGTGCGGTTCAGTCGACTTCAGGTTGATGTGAAAGTGGAAGAACCAGAGACGTCGCAGAACCCGACAAAGTCGTTTGTGATTCATTATATCGTCTGGAGGCGCACACAGCTTTTGGCCGTGATAATATGTATTAAATGATATAGATTTCTATGTATTATATGATATTATTTAGATATAGAGCTCCAGGACTGTAACGCAAGTGTTGTACACTTCCTTGTTATTTGGATAACCGTTCTGTCGGATCTCGTCTCTGGTATTTCTACAACGAGACTCGTATTGGGGGTTATCTATCTCAGCCAAGGTTGAGAATGAATTGGGGGGAAGGAACTTTGGCTTTGACTCCCTCAAGAACATGAACCACGACATGGAGGAGAAAGGGATTGTTGGCGGCTAATGTCTCCAGCTTGAGACCCGCTGAGGGACCACCGCCGGAGGCGGAGGTGCCTAAGCGCTGCCCGGCAACGATCCCTTTCTCCTCCTTGTCGCGGTTCAGTCTACTTCACATTGATGAGGACGTTGAAGAACCAGGAACGTCGGAGAACCCAACGCGGTCGTTTGAGATTCATAATATCGGCTCACACAGCTTTTGGCCGTTATAATATATATTATATGATATCGATATCTATGTAGGCTATATGATAACATTTAGATATAGAGCTCCAGGACTCCCGTGTGTTCTAGAATATTTACAGAACACGGCAAAAGGCTGTGTGCGCCTCGCCATTGCGATACATCCACTGTAAACAGAGCGCATGGTACCGTGGCTGCAAGCTGCTCAGGGCCACACCCCCACCCTCCTCCTTGACCCGCCTCGCTCCTCCTCATTTGCATTATAGCTACAGACACCAAAACAGCGCATTTGGGGGAAGCTCTTGGCTCGGAGTGGCTGTAACTCTGCACCACGGCTGAATTTCGGGAACGTCTTTGAATACTGTGTTAGTTGCCCACTAATACCTATATTAAAGAATACATAAAATAGCATGTCATGGGACCTTTAAGATATTGTAGCGACCCTGGGACATTTAAATAGTTTGTGTGTTATGTGTTGCATTGTATTTTGTTGTCCGTTATGCCAGTTGTTCTATGTGCATGTATAGCAATGTTCTTCTTGTCAATCAGTGTGGGGGCGAATCATTAGGTCAGCTGGGGGAGGGCCTTGGAAGAACAGGAGGTTGGGGGCTTGCACGTGGAGAGACCGTGTTGGGGGTAACCAGTGTTTGTTTTGTGTGGGATTTTTGCCGTTGATTACGCGTTTCAGTGACCTAGTTTTGTTACATTAAAAAGTTCCTTCAAATACCTATGACTGGACATCGTTATGTCACCGGCATTCATTACAATATGTTAAAGGGTTGCTGAGAAATGGGCTAACTTCCTGTTTGGCCACCTCACCGTCAAGTTTGATTGGCTGCCACAGCCAAGCGCCTTTGAATTTCAAAAAGATGTCGAAGGCATGCTGTGTCATGGTCTGAAGGTCATCTGGGCCAAATTTCAAGAAGATTAAACAAAATTTGTGACAAGAGGCCTTTTTCAGGTTTTTGATCAAATCCAATATGGCGGAAAAACCCCATTAATGATGCATTGAGCTCGGATCGGCCCAAGGGTTCCAGTGATACATCATACATTATCAGGACTTGCGAGATGAAGGCTAACCTGATAATGTAATAACCTCCCATTAATGTAATACTTTATTACATTATTGGTAAATGCACTTTATTACATTATCGGGAAGTTATTACATTATCAGGTTTTATTACATTATCAGGTTCTACAGGCCTCCCTCCAAAGCCCCCCATCCAACACCTGAGTAGCTCACTAGCTTTAGCGATAGGTCTGCATAGCCTTGCGTAATGAGTGCACTGACCGGGGCACCCAGGTAGGTAGGTGGACAGGCAGGTAGGTCATCCAATCATTGCGTTTGGGCTAAAATAATTGATTGTACAAGCCTATTAAAGGCCTGATGTCATTTTTTTGTTAGAAATATGACAATGCTTAAAAAATGATTGGCCTTCCCTAGCTTTAAGATAAATGAGGTGGATTAACTCATTACTTGAAAGCCTTAAGAGGGTTAAGGGTTCAAATAAGTTGCCCAGTTTGGTAATCAATCTTTCCAATAAAAATGTAAACAATCATTAATGAGATTTTCCTTGTGTTATCGTTCAAGTAGAAACAGTGCTTCAATAACGGTGTCTGTTTATAGGCTTTTCAATCCATGCCTACAACTACTTGATTAGTTATCAAGGTGAGATAGCTTAGCCCAAAACCTGAGTGTTTACTTCATAGTGGCTGGGCTACTCTTATTTGTCTACCATAAACTTACTTAAGACCAAAATAAAGAACACCTGCTGACAATCAACCACTTCTTATTTGCTGAAACGGTAGGTTCAATATCCATATGCTGAAGGAAATTGTCCTGTTCCCTCACCATTAAACAGCCCACACATTGCATTCAATGTATATTGTACCTTTCTAAAATTGCTGCGCGACATCCAATGAAAAACACAGGAGCTTCAACGTAAATCAATTCAAAGCACTTATTTTAGGGTCTCAATGCCTGTTTATATTCATAACAGTACCCTTCAAATGCAAATTGACACATTGCTCTGTATGGGCTTTAAGAAACATTTACCATCAGCTAAAAATCTTTCATTGTCCCCATTGAATATATGTAAACAATATTGCTTAGTCTACGTTTTAGAGCAATCTACCATCATTTGCCCAATCATAATCGAATGAGTCATTTGAGTGCGTGTCAAACAAGTACAGTAACCCATCAAGCATAAACTCTTCTGCCTGCGCGCCGTTTAATCAACACAACACTTCAATTCATGGAGACTCATTTTATTGAAGCACCTTGTAGTACAAAACAAAAAACAGTTACATGAAACGGTGCCATATTAATGTAGCACAAAACCTAAAAAAAGGGGGACCTCAGGAGATAAAAGGAAGGAAGAAGTCATCACCACCCGTCCCTGATGTCGTGTGGCGCGGTGGTGACACTTTGTTGCGAGGGAGCCCCCAGGTGTCGGAGCGGGGCTTTTTTACAGAGTTCCATGCTTTCAGAGGTAATTGGCTTGTTAGCTAAGTGGAGCTAGAGAAATGAGGGGAGCCACCACAGCAGCACATAGGAGGGTTAGGGGGGAGGGAGGAAGAGAGGGGGGAGGGAAGGGGGACAAAGGGGGTGTGGCTGTCAGGATTAGGGATGGGAAGGATAGGGGCAGTCTAAACAGCTCTTTTAGAAGCCGTGGACTTTGAGCTGCTCCTCTTTAGCCAGATCAACCTGTGAACCAAAGATAAAAAAAAAAAAAAAACAGACATCACATCAGTACAAGGTGACCTTTGGTCCCCAGTCTGTACATTTTGTTGACTTATTGTTGTGGGAATATCATGGCAGTTGCCACAATGTCAGAGGCTTAATGACTCACGTCGATCAGGAATTGGCGAATATTCTTGCGCTGGTCTCCCTGCAGCTGGATTACTTCACCATGCTCTGAATGCTCAACCACTGTGCCGTTACAGGCAAACTTCTGTTGAACGGGACAGAAAAGAAAGCAACATGGTCAACAGCTGAACTTGAAAAAGGTACCCCACAATATAGTGGATCAACAAAGTCGCATACACAACTGATAGAATGATCTCCCCATCATACAACTGGACAATCCCATATATGATGTCACTGTAGGGAAGGGATTGTGGCTAAACATCGCAACCTGGTGGTAATTTAAAAGTAGTGCAGTTCGTTATTCTATCGTCTACAGCCACATGCCTCCCCACGTCAGTGTCAAGCCAAGCACATTATGTCATAGGATCGCAACGGGTTCCCTTTAGTACCTTCTTGAAAGCCTTGACTAGCTTTTTCTTATCATAGTTGGTGGAAATGCCCTGGACAGTAGTGAGCGTCTTCCTGCCGTTCCTCTGCTGGACTCTTATGTGGATGTAGTCCTCTCCCCCCGCTGGGAGTCGATCATCACCCTTAGTTGCATCAGCAAAGGGGTCTACAAGGAAAAAGAGGATTTTCAGAGATTACAATTAGGAACAGTGATCCAACATTATTAACTTCTCCTCGAATATTAAACGAATATCAAAAAGCTTTAACATTAAGTTAAAGTCTACCCATGTAAAATGGCTGTCCGAAGTCAAAGTGCATAGTTACGTTGCCAAAAAGATGAGCACTGCTGAACAAACTATGCCCTCACAAGGTGACAACTGCTTACTCATGAGGCCTAGCTCACGCAGAACATAAAACATAATAGTCCTCGGACTGGACCGGCTTGAAGACTGAATGCGGCAAACCGGCCTGTTGGGGGTACAATTAGCGACGGTATTTGATGGAGAGGAGCATGTCTGCTTGGACTTGACAGCATTTCGATAAAAAACGATAACCATCCAGTCACCAATTTGTCATTTAATCGTTGTTTGAAAACATACGGTGCTACAGAGCGACTTCAACCCGATCATCTCGTTCATGAGTTGTCTGGTTGCTGACAACACATTTCAAGGTAGTCATATTTTCAAAAGACAGACTGCGCAGATCTGAAGGAAGCCAGAAGAATATAGCTGCCGTTATACCTGAAACGTTAATACTATAATAAACTAAAACACGGTTTGGACCAAAGTAAATACTGGGTGTTCAGTTGATAACAACCGCCGCCCCCCCTCCCGACCATTTGCTCGGTGTCAGTATTGGATCTTTCTATTTCCAGAGCCTGCAGAAGTGTCTGGAGGCCCTATTCAACTACAGGCCTTATGGCCACAGAATGGCCTCAAACAGAGGCTCCGACACCACAATACGAAAATGTCACCCGATATCATAATACGAATCACGTTTCCTACAGCACCAACAATGTATGCAAAGGATGGGAGATCCAATTCGTTGTTCAACAACTCGATTTTTAAATATTCGACGCGACGCCCATCCCCCACCCCGGTGGTCAGAACGACGGCGCTTACGGCTTACCAAAGGTTTGGAGGTTCTGGATAGCGGACATACGATAAGATTTCCCTTCCTTAAGGATAATAACTTGGTTAGCGAGCTGTTCGTCGACTAGCGTTTTTCTCTGTTGTATTCTGGAGTCTTGTCTTTACACAAGTACGACCTCGATTCACTCTGCTTGAAGGCTGGCACAAAATGGAGATTGTTGAGCTTGCAAAAGTGGAAAACAAGCCTATAAGCTCCTCCCCGAAACCGGCGTCCTGACGCGATTGACGTACGTGTACGTCAAGACGCTGGGATGGCAGCTCAACGGGAAGCATTACGTCATTATCGCCCAACCTTGT
>NC_082383.1:14132911-14306125 GCF_031168955.1 Gadus macrocephalus | reverse complement strand
TCCTCCCGAAGAACATTAATAGTTCTTTTCGGTCGAGGGATATTGTGCTTAAGGCTTTTCACCCCCCGCCTCATTCTAGTGAGGCGGAGGCGGAGTTGCATCTCCTGTGCCCGGTTCGGGCGTTGGCTATGTACGTGAATCGCTCGGCAGCGTTCCGCTCCACACAACAGTTGTTTGTGTGTTATAGCAACGCTAGCAGGGGCCGCGCTCTCTCTAAGCAGCGGTTTTCTCGCTGGGTATGTGAGGGTGTTTGCCTAGCCTACTCTTGGCAGGGCTTGGCGCCACCGTTGGGCGTTAAAGCTCACTCCACACGGAGCGTGGCCGCTTCAACGGCTCTACTCAAGGGCGTTTCGGTGGAAGACATCTGCGCGGCTGCGTCTTGGTCTTCCCCCGGCCCCTTTGTCCGTTTTTACATGTTAGACATGTCCAGGGGCTCACTCAGCAACTCTGTGCTAGAGTCCGGGACCCCTTTTACGGCTTAAGAATATAGACATGTTCTTTAAAGTGTCGTGGTTGGATTTCCTCTCGCCGGCTGGCGAGTTGGACTTGATTACCAGTCTTACTCTCCCACCTTTTTTCAAATGAAAAACAGGCTAGGGGGTTTTCTATTGGCTCACCAGTTGTCTGGTGATTTTGTTTACCAGTGTGGCACTCCCGCCGTTTTCTTCAAATAAGAAACGGCCGAGAGAGTCCCATTATTGGAGAGCCAAATTCCGTAGCTCCGCCCCCGGTGGTAGCGGACCTAATGGAAACCTAGTTGCTCTGGTTTTTTCTTTTCCTTTCATGGGTTCCATGAAGCACGGAATAGAGCCGGAGTCTTTACAGACTCACTTTTTTCTCCCTTGATCATTGCCTTGCTTGATCTAGGAGGAATTCGTTTTTTATAAAGCTGTTGTGTTTTACACTTCCTTGGCTTTTTGAGTCTTAATGTGTTCTGGTGACTTAGGTCTTTTTGACTGGGGTCCAGCAGGAGTACATTGATCGGGCTCCGCTCGCAGCTTCACCTTAGCCCATAAGGCGAAGCCTAGACGGCGTAGCCTACATGAAATAGAACGATAGTTATGTTATTATAACTCTAGTTCTATGATTGTAGGCGTAGCCGTCTAGTTTCCCACCTGCTGTACCCTCCAAATGCTGAGAGAAAAGCGTGGAGGATGAGCGACGGTATACACCGCGTTATATAGACACGATACCGTGGGAAATGTGGGCGGTGCCCACGCTGATAGGTGCATAGTTTGAATTTTCAGCGCGCGCAAATGCGCGCACGGGACAAGCCCATAAGGCGAAGCCTAGACGGCTACGCCTACAATCATAGAACTAGTTATAATAACATAACTATCGTTTGACCAGTCCTCAATGTGAACGGAGTGGCCGCCCCCTCGATGTGGACGGGCGTGGCGTCAGGCCCCGTCCACCATACCTGTCAAGATGCAGGCTTGGTGGAGACAGAAGCATATTAATAAGTATCGTCCCTGCAAGTCATCTAAAATCTCCTCAAATTCGGGCTGGCACAGATTGTACGCTTCAAGGGCCACATTTTCTGAACAGGATAGGCATCAGTCTTGCCTAAACCTGCTGCAAATACCACCACTTAAAGGTTAAGACAGGGTAATAGTATGTTGAGGCTGTACACATCACAAAGGTAACGCCCTTAAGTTCAACTCAATGACTGTACTGTATAACCAACCCAATCCAGATCTCTGCTTTGCCGTGGGGTTTGACAGACCGTCTTGAATGATGTGATGATGATGATAAGCTCTGTGATCGACCAGGCACAAAAGGTATAGACGCTGTACAACAGCTCAGCTCCAACAACAGCTCAGCTCCAACAACAGCTCAGCTTCAACAACATCCTAAATAACGTTGTAGAAAGCGGTGTGACAACAAGACAATGTGATAATTGAAAACACTTTCAGCAAGAGACAGAGAGAGAAGAATGGTCCTCTGGCAGCTGTTGCGGGCAAGGGGGGCATTGCAGACCACGCGGGACCGGAATCTCGGCCATGGCAGGGTGGGGGGCCAGGCCGTGCCGGGTAGCTATAACGGGTCCCTGGGAGCATACGCGCCCGTGCACTATGCTGGGTACGCTGCACATGGCTCCGTGAAGTCTTTCTCCATGGGGGCCATCAACAAGATGACCATGCAGGACCTCAACTGGAGATTGGCTTCCTTCATGGACGAGGTAGACACCGACTCTGCTTTAAATGTGCTGTAAATAAAGAGTTCTAGATGGTCAAGAAGAATTCTCTCTCTCTCTCCCTCTCTTTCTTTCTCTCTCTCTCTACATCAATATTTCAAACGTTTGAGTTTTTTGGATGCAGTTATTAATTTATTTTAAATCTGTTCAAATTCATGTCTAATGAGTAGTACATGCAGTTATGCTTGAAATTCCAGGGATTAAAATGTATACATATTTGATTCTTTAATTATACCCGAAAAAACATTGATTTTGAAACATTGATCTGACAATCTTTATTCAGCAACGATCATTTGTTTAAACTGGAGCATTTTAGAAAATTGTAAATTGAAAAGATATCTTGAGAAATTGCTATTTGACAACAATCCCAAATGGTCATTGGAATCTCGATAAAAGCGTTCATATAGTTATTTGTATCATGGTCCAGGGCTCCATTTTCTTGTTTAGTTATCATGAGTAAAGCTTACCTTCAATTTATTTTAAAGATAAACAAATTGTTGGATCCTTTAATAAATTGATTATTCTAACCAAATCAAATTACATATTGATGCTGTATGTTTGGAATAATGAATGTAATTATTATAGACACACCAAAACATTATTATTTGATTAATATTAGAGAAAAACAGACACTATTTTAGAGTTGGGTTACTATTATTAAAATAATGCTGCACAGGACCCAGAGGAAACATACTATATAATAGACATACTATATATATAGAATAGTATAATAGATGAATAGACATTGGAATGCTGTTTGCTGATTTTCTGTGTACACTGAATGGCGGTTCAAGGTCCAGGCTTTGGAGGCGGCCAATGAGACACTGGAGATGCAGATCAATGAGCTGTTGGACAGGAAGAGCCCAAGTGATCTCATCAACCTCGACCGATACCTTGAAACTGTCAACTTGCTACACTCCCAGGTAAGCGCTGCAAAGATAATTACTGTGCCCTTTAACACTTAATGGGTTCATCCTCAGTAATATCCGTTAGCCGCACCCACATAAACACTGCAAGTCATACATTCAAAGAACACACAGTGACATTTAAAAACAATGGACAGAGTAGACAACATAAAGGTGAGCGAGACTGGTTCTGACTAGCTGGGAAGATTAGTGCTTACTTCGGTTTAATAGGTCATACAGGCACTGACAAGTCGATCTGAAAGGTTCTTACCGTGCCCAGATGAAAATGACATTTGATTTGAGATCATCTAATCTGTCACCATAATGATGACTTGAAATTAATGAACACATAAAACACAATGATCGTAACTCTTCAAAAATAAAATTCTTTCTTTCATACGCTCTTTCTCTCTGTGCCTCTACCTCTCTCTCCTCAGATCACAGAGGCTCAGACCGCCGAAGCACAGACCAAGCTACAGTTGGTCAGCCTAGTGCTGGTAGCCAGTGACCTAAGTGCCAGGTTAACACGCACACGCACACACATACACACACACACACTGGCGCGCATACACACAAACACACACAAGAATACCCTATCCAGCATTCATCCACACGCACATCTAAATGCTTTACTGTGCGTGCTGTGTTGTGCAGGTTGGATGCGGAGCAGGGCATGTGTGCGCATCTGCAGGCTAACCTGAGAGATCTGAGGCTGACAGAGCAAATGTGGGCCAAAACGCTGCCTTGCCTGTCCTGTCTCGCCAGCTCGCTCACACAGGAACTCACCGAGCTGCAGGCCCAACACCCCCAGGTCTGTGATCCTTTCCAAAATGCACCATCTCCTAGATAATATTTTGTATTGGACCACACTTAGTTGGCTGAATGTTTTACCTTGAATGTATTTAAAAATCAAATGAGTCAACAAGAACAAACCCCCTTGAGTCAGTAAAATATTTCAGTAAGTCATTATCTATCTATCTATCTATCTATCTATCTATCTATCTATCTATCTATCTATCTATCTATCTATCTATCTATCTATCTATCTATCTATCTATCTATCTATCTATCTATCGATCTATCGATCTATCGATCTATCTATCTATCTATATAGATATTCTTGTCTATATACCTATATATATATATATATATATATATATACCTATATCTATATATATATCTATATATCTATCTATCTATATATATATATATATATATATATATATATATGCATATATATAGTATATATATATATGCTAAATAAAACGGTGTGAGGTGATTTCATAAACCTTTAACTTTCTCTCTGACTGTTGATCCATTCTTTCGCCTGCCAATCACTTGGCCCTCCAGGATGTACAAGATCTCCGTGCCAAGGCGTCAGGGGAAATTTCAATACAGCTATCGTGTGCTGAATCAACCAAACTCAGCGAACAGCTGGAGATGTTCAGGGATGAGTCCCTGAATACGATGATCGACAAGAACCAGACACAAAACAATTACTGGTTCAACGCTCAAGTTAGTACAATTACAACTTTGTGTCAACTTTTCCACCTATCCTATACTAACGTACAATGTAATCTGTTGAGTTAGCTTAATGCACGTAAGTACAATTTATCACGACTATGTCCTCTACAATACGATACAAACCACACAATTATAAACTTCTTGGGATAGGCCACACACATTCACATGACATACTGACACACAGTGGAGGAGCATGCGCAGTCATGAAAACTATAGATAAATAATGCTTCCATGTTTGTGTGGTTCTATACAGGCCTCCATGCTGACTCGTAACAAAGAAGAGGCTCCTTCTACATCCAGTTCAGAGGTCTCCCAGACAGAAATGAACAATCTGAAGATGAACAAGCTCATGTTAGAGGAAGAGCTGACCAAACTACAGACACAAGTAATATAGAACATTAATTTGAAACAAAAACTACAAATACATTGAATGTGCTTATATTTGTCATATATGGTTATAATCAGTGACCCAAAGATTTACAATTCTAACAAATGCATATTCGTCTGTCTGTCTAGAAAATATTGTTGGAAGGGAGTGACCTAAGCATAACGGATGGCTACAGTATGCAGCTTGCCCAACTACAGCAGAGGGCAGACGGTCTAGCGCTGCAGCTCAGCTCCGTTCGACAGGCGACAAGTGAACAGGCTGAGGAGTACCAGGCTCTGCTCCACATAAAGAGCGGCCTGGAGAGAGAGATAGAAGACTACACAACGCTGCTCAACGATGACAGGTATCGTGTTTCAACAGGCCAGAACCACAGGGGCACTTACCCTGTTAAAGTTGTATGTTGATTTATTGAGACAAGTTTTGCTGAAAGACTTTTTGGCAATCGTTTATATAACTAATTGCACATAGCTGAATAAGATAATGCTTAAAGTGACCCTTGAATACGTCAACCCACTTTAGCTCTAAGCAGACCTTCTCAACAAGGTATTAGCTTAACTTAAGTTTATGATTATGATCTCACGGTAGCTTTATTTTCCTCAACAGGACTCTGAGTTCAAGCTTTCAGACTATGACTAGTGCCGTTCACCTTAACATACAAACTAGTGGCACAGCCTTCCAAAGTACAGCCATAGTGGAGCACGATAGAAGAATTGGAGCTCAGACCAGGACACTCTGGAATGGGTCAGAGTTAAAAGCCCAAGAGTCACGTGTTCACGTGCCAACAGCAATCCACCTAGGCCCCGTGGACCCAACATCAGATCTTCAGATCTCAGTAAGCCCTACTACACAAACGTCTATCCGTCCAAACCAGGTGAGGTCAGCCGAAGATGCCCCAAGAAAATATTCCACATCTGTGACATCCATCGGTACCAGTGGTTTGCTTGACCGGTCATTGACATCTTCTGAAAACAAAATCCAGAGCATCACCAAAGAAATCCTAGGCACTTGCACTGGGAGCCAAGAAGGTGAATCCAAGATAGCGAGTTTAGAGGTGAAAGAACAGAGCATATTATTGGAAAGTCAAGTCCCAAGTCTACAAACTCCTACTGAAAACACTGTCATCGTTGAACCAAGAGGGGTCCAGGAATTCACTGGGACTACTCTTGACCGACAAATGACCAAACAAGTGACCAATACCGTAACAGAGATTGTCATCAAAAACAAGAATATACAGCACACCATTACTAAGGTGCCAAAACCAGAATCACATATCAACTCAGATTGCCTCACCCCAACAATCCCAGTCATAGAGAGACTACTAGAGAAAGAACATGACATTTCACCCGATCTAAGCATTACCAGTTGTGACATGCAGATAAGTGAAAGAAGCAGCAGCCAGTCCAATGTTTGCCAGATTGATTCCGTAGTGCTCCAGGCTGCAATTACAACAGGGACAGCAAATACAGATATTGTAGGGGAGACAACAGTGGTGGATATAAACATGTCTGAAGCTAAGAGAGTTACATCAATAGAGAGACCCACTGAAGAAGAGATCCATGTTGGCACCGTACAGGGGAACACACTAGATATCAGTCAGAAAAGTAAATCTGTGGAAATCACGGCAGTTGGCAATCATTTAGAGAAGACTATCCAAGAGAACACAGATGGTGATGCATTGGGAAAAGCACAGGCTAGTTTGGATGAGGCTCTTGTTAGCAAAGAAGTGGATGTCAGGGTTCGGCTGGAGAGTAAAACATATTCCACTGAGGATACATCAGATCAGATCCCAGGTACTGTTGTTAAACTCCAGGCTTCAACAGTTACCAAAGTAGAGGATGATAGGTCTCATGTCGGAGGCAATGCAGAAGGCGTACATCTGCACAGCAGTGTAGAAAGTAAGGCTGATGACAGTTTTGCGCCCTTGTTAGCCAGTGCTGTGAGGATCAAGGAGGAGGCTGAGGATGTTGAACAGAGTGCAATAACAAGCCATGGTTCCTCTGATGATATTGCTTCCATCAATCACACGCCTTTATCTGAGAACAACCCAATACCAGCAGTCATTGATGAATGCCCCATAATTGAGAACAGAGAGGGAGCTGTCGAGTTGGACAATGAAGTGCCCCAGGTCCAGATCATTGAATTTGTTGAAAAAACTCATCATGTCAAAGAGATTGAAAAGGGTCTTTCTACACACTGTGCTCTCGTGGAGTTGAAAATGGATGAACCAGAACAGGAAGAGGGGAAGGAGATAGAGAAAGTGGACACGACGCTGCATGCAATAGACAATAGCCTTCGTTCAGACCAGCCAAAAACGATACAACAAGGCGATCAGGTTCATACAATTGTCAATGTGGTTTGTCCTAACTTAGACAGTGAGACTGCTGTGGTTGTAGAAGTCAACCCAACACACCAAAAAAAGGTAGCGCTTCTAATAGAAACAGACACTGGCATGTCTTCAGTGGTTAGCTGTGAAGAGGGGACCAAAGTTAATTTGAGCCAAACACACCCAGACCTAAGCTTGAGTCCTAAAGATACAGAGTTGTGTTTGAGTCTAAACAAAACCGTAGTGTGTTCTAGCACAACAACCCCAGGGGTATCTGAAGGGAAATTCGTGACTGCAAGGGATTCTGATTCCCTTTTGAGTCGGATTGATCCACACACTACTTTAAGCCAGAAGGAATCAGGCCCTGTCGAAACTAATGATGCTGAGATCATTGACCAAAATGAATTGGACACTTGTTTCAGTCTGGTTGATTGTGACGTCATGACTCAAAATGAGTTTGAGATTTGTTTCAGTCCTATTGATACTGGCGACATGACTCAAAATGAATTGGAAATGTGCCTCAGTCCCGTTAATCAAGATAATCTCAATAAAAATGAACTAGAAGCTTGCATGAGTCCTGTTGATAATAGCGACATTATGAGCCCAAATCAATATGAAACTTGTTTCAGCCCTGTTGATAATAACGACATTCTGAGCCAAAATGAGTTGGAAGGTTGTTTCAGCCACGATGATAATGACATCCTGAGCCCAAATGAATCCGAAACTTGTTTCAGCCCAGTTGATAATGACATTCTGAACCCTAATAGGTCGGAAGCTTGTTTGAGCCCTGATGCCAACGAGACTGGTTACATTAATCGTGAAGAATGCTTCAGTCCATCAGATGATGTGTGCATGAGTCCAACAGAGGAAAGAATTTCCAATCCGGTTAAGAGATATTTGCTAACCACAAAAAAAGATAATCAATCTTTGCCATTTTCTGGAAAGCTGAGTTTGAAGGAAAAGGACAAGGCCTCCACTGCTAGTGAGCCCCCGAAAAAAGGGAACCGTTTTAGAAAAGTGCTAAGCTCTGGATTTAAGTTTCTTTCTAAAATGGATGCAGGAAGCAGGGAAGAGGCAAATAATCGTGAAAGAAGCTACAGAAATAGAAGCATCGGAGGGATTGGAAAAGATGCTTCAAGTCCAGTAGGTAGTCCACCAGATAATAGGTCCAGGAAACTCAGCCTTGGAGACAAAGAAGACACCAGATTTCACAGTATCACCCGGAGCTCCAGTTCAAATAAGAGTTTGGATGGGCAGAACGATTCAACCAGAATGGCCTCTGGTAGCAGTTTAACAAACGAAAGATCTCATTGCTTCAGGAGCGTCCCCACCAGAGGAGCTAGCTTTAGTTCTTCGAGTAGCAATACAGAGGCTGCTGTCAAAAACAACAGTCCTGGAGGACGAATCTTTAGCGGGGGAAGCGGTGAGTGGAAGCTGTATGGAGGAAGCGTGGGCCGCACGAGCAATGCCGGCAGCGCATCCGGCAGCAGCGTAGGTAGCGGCGGGAGACTAGCTAGGTCAGGGAGCGGGGACAGAATTAGCAACGCGACAAGTAGCAAAGTCATTAGTAGTTCAAGGAGATATGGCAGCGTGGGCAGCAGTGAGTCGAAGCCTGTGTACAGCAGCGCTAGCGGGCGCATCAGCGGCGTGGTGCGGCAGAGCGGTGTACCCGGGGGCACCAGGGCTCCAAGCCCCGGTGCCGCGCGGAAGCTGAGCTCCTCGACCGGAGGCAGCGGAGGGAGACTCAGCTCAGCGTTTGGCGGGAGCAGGATGAGCAGCGGTAGTGCGGGGAAGCACTGTCAATCGGGCAGCAACGATAGGCTCAGCGGTGGGCAGGTCCTGAGAGTCAGCAGCACGGCGGGCCAGGTGAGGACCAATAGCACGGGAGGAAGGGTGATCAGCAGCAGCGACCGGCCAGTCTCCAGCGTGGGTAGCGGTATTGGCGCCAACAAGGAGCGCATCAGCGTGTGCAAGAGGGCCGCACTGTCCATCTCAGCGGCCGGGAGGGAGAGGAGCCAAGAGAAACACAGGTCCACCCAGCGAATGGCTTCGGGTAAGGGTTGCACCACATGGAAATGCATATTATTCACCCCCACCCCAAGTCAACGATTATCTGAAAACCATGCACCTATGTGCACAGAATAGATAAAGATGCATTTAAGACACCCTCACAAAATGATTGTTTAACTAAATTCTTTCTTCTTTTTCATGCTTTTTTGTTGCGCAGCCAAGAGTATTCAGCATTGGGTCACAACGGGGGTTGGGGGAACAGAGGGTATGGACGACCAGGACGACATCCTTAACCTCTGATTGGGTAGAAGTGGGACAAACTGGGTACTCAATCGATTTTTGCTCATTGACATTGAGTCAAAAAAGATTAGCATTGGCTTTGATGACCATACTTCCATCATTTTCTTTTGCCAAATAATGATGATAATTGCAATCCAAATGGGGAAAAAAAGGAAACCAATCCATGAGTGTTGCATGGACAGCTTTATATTTTATCACTGTTTTATTGGTAATACGTTACGATAAGAGTTCATTAATTAACCATTAATAAACATCAGTTAATGCAGTAATAAACATTGTTTTGAAGTTTTAGCATAAGGGTTAGGTTTAGGGTAAGGAAAAGGGTTAGGGTAAGTGGGTATTGGTTAACCCTAACGTATTAAAAATGTAATGCACGTACCCAAGCTAATATGAACACCATTAATAAACTTGAACACCATTTGTAAAGGATACATAGACATGTTGATTTCCTGTTGGTTAATGATTATTACTGCATTAACCAATGTTAATTCATGTACCTTCATTGCAAGGTGTTACTGTTTTATTGAGGTGTTGTAAATGTTGGCTAATATTTAACAAATTCATTTCACTAAATGATTGTTTATGTTTCATGATTATCAATATTTTGTGTTTTGATATGTTTCAATTATATCACAGCTACCAACAAAATAAAATTGATTATCAAAATATAGTCATACATTTTGTTTGCTTCTAACACCACAAATTTGACATGCATTTACAAAAAAAAGTAAATACTTTATCGTGTTCATTCATTCAATTTTCCGTAACTTATGACGGCAAATTCTTTTGCAATCTCTCGGAAAGGTATGAACCCTTTGGTTTAGGAGGTTGCCGTCGTCAGCAAATTAAATTTAACTTGGGGACAAAAAGCAACACCATGACTGCCTGTTTGTACAGCCAATGCATAAGCCTCATAGTAGTTTAAGTTGTAAAGTTCTACTGCCTATACATTTCTCGCAATGTCATAATTTTAAGTTAGAATCTCAGTGTCTAGCTCACATATGTATTATAAGTCTTTTCCTAAGTCCTTATAAATACTCCTTCACATTTTTCCTTGACCAAATTAAGTTTTCCATCGAGGTCAAGGAAAAGTGGTTTGTTAGTGGTTATTTCTGAGGGTTTGCACAATCAATGCTCAAAATGAATTCAGGATATGGTCGGCGATAGTGATTGGTGAAAATCTTTATGAAGAACTATCTTTAGTGTCCGATATTTCTGTCATAACTTTTTGTCATTATTAAAGAGAGGCCTGATTCTCAGATATGCATGTTGGAGGGCTAGGGTGTAGGTCTGGGAAGAACTTCAGGCCAAAATCTTGCAAACGAGCCGCTGGGTGAGGTGCAACGAGATGGAGCACTTCTGAGTCATTTCCTGTAGGGCTGGAGCCACAGGTTGATGCGTATGCGTCCTTTGAGACCCCCTTTGATATATAAGAGACCCCAGTCACCTATTGCATCACTTCCTTTAGGGCTTCGGCCTCCTAATTGATCATTGTAGTATAAGCATTATACTTTCTAAGTAATTGTAGACAGTAGGGATGTACACTAGACATAAATAGGAAGCAAACTCAGAAGGAGGATTGACCTCTCTCACACATATTTAATTAATTGTTTCAAATAACCCTGCCTCGTTAAATCAATGAGCTTGGTGTTTTGCTTTCAAAAATAGGTGATAGACGAAGTCTAAACTGCAGAAAATAAAAACATCCAACGTGCCTTTTAAGGGTACCTTGGAATATCTGTCTATTTTTTAACCATCGGGCCCTAGTTTACGACAAAAACAACACAATTGACGGCAGATCCTTTGCCGCGTGGTTTTTAGCATAGATATATATATTAACTAGATGCCTCGTCCGCGGTGCTTGCCAATGGAGTCGAACGTCACCACTGGCGGCCATCTTACCACAGTAAGCTGCTCACCAATAACATTAGCTGTGTTCGAAATCGTTCCCTATACACTCGTTCCCTATTCCCTACATAGTGTACATGATTTAGTGCACTATATAGGGAATAGGGAACGAGAATTCGGACACTACGCTGAACATTTCTAAACGTCATTTGCGTCAGTAAATGCGCCGGGTATTTGTGTGACGCAGACAGATGCGCCCACATCATGTAAACATACCAGGCACTCACGAGGAAAGCTGGAGGTTGTATTGATGTTGAATGTTACATTTCCTTGTTCAAGTATTTTTTTTATTAATTTTGAATGTTAAATATTCTATGTTAAATCCCAAATAAATTGTTGGCATTTCTAAACGAAAGCCGGAGACTCCATCATTAAATGTATTAGTTTTCTCGGTTATTCAGCTTATTCTTATCCTCCGGAAAAACACGACCGCATTGCATTGTGGTATACGGGAGTAACATGTAGGGAACATCGTATGTACCCTATTTTAAGTCCACTATATAGTGCCCTATATAGTGGACCACTGAGAATTCGAACACCCTACAAAATGGCGTGCACCCTATTTAGTGCACTACATCCATGATAGGGAACGATTTCGAACACAGCTGTGTTGGTAGTGATTCATGTACTTTTTAAATAACCATAACTTGCTCAATTTTCCACCGATTTTCAAACGGTTCGGTTTGTTATAAACGTCAGAGATGTAGTTATGACAGTACATACTTATGAATAATTGTTAGGTTCTAAGAAAAATGTCTAAAATAGGTACAAGATTTCCCTTTACAAATATACATCAAGAAAGGCTGCATGTTGAAATCCCCACCCTGTACAGAGATGTATTTATGTAATCATATATAACCATGTGTTTTCATATGAAATTAACATTAAACAGAACCGATAGGTGCAATAAATACACACATGCACAAGGTATTCATGTTATTGATGTTAAATCAATATATGGTCTACTAAAACTCAGAAAAAGCTAAAGTTTGTATGAAACCAAACCGTTTGTAAATCCGTCAAGATTTCAGCGAGACAAGAGTATTAGCGTTTGTGCAGATCACTGATTTACGTCCGCTTCAACAGATTCCACCAGAAAGCTTTACTGTGGTAAGATGGCGGCCTATGGTGACGTTCTAGACGCCGCCGTAGGGCATCTAGTTAATATATATATATATGTTTTTTAGAGCCATGTATGGATTAGAGGGGGCGGTCGATAGCAACCACCATAGCAACCATGACAGTCAAGTCACGTGAACGCAGCCCCATTGGAAAAAAAATAGAATACATACCCTACACACTCAGGAGATTAATTATATTTAAATTATTATAATAATAATAATACATTTAATTTAGAGGCACCCAAGGTCACCATGGAGCCTTTATTTCTATGGGTTTACATTTCGTTCTGTGTAGCATTGAAACATCGGAGAAACACTCCCATTCAGAATGCAATGGTTTCGTTGTTTGGAGCACCGGTATTTTTATTTATTTATTTTCAGTTTTTGAGGAGGTGCTTAAAAAATGCAAAATTTTCTGCAATCATCCAAAATCCAATGGAAAAACCCATGGCCAACATACGTCATCCCTCCACCACTCATACTGTAAAAACACATGTTCAAGTTGAATGATAATGCATGAATTTATTCTTTATTCTGCCATAGTAACACGGTAAATAAATGGCAAAAAATAGGCTGAGAACGAATTCGTATTTGCGATATGTTCAATAAAACGTTATCACAGACAAAATAAGTTTTTCAGACAAACGTAATTGAGAAGGCCGAATAGTTCTCTGGGAACGTAATTTTGATGAGAAAGGGTTGCTCTGTCAGTTGTCAAAAAAAGCGGACGGACGTGGTCTCTATAGCAACGACCTCAGCTACCCAACACTGATCAAAACAATTATTGTTTCTCTCAATCAAAGCACAAAACAGGACAACTGATGTCCCCCTGCGTCGAAAAAAGAAGCACAAGGTCCTCCGTTAGCCAATGGAATGAATGCTCATAGCGTCTCTATGTGCAGCCATCGGGTCCCCTGCTAGCCAATTGGATAAATGCTCATAGCTTCATATATTGCCGTGGAGGGATTATGCCTACATTGTAATGAGTTGAAAACCCAGTGTGTCGAAAAAAGAAGCACAAGGGTACCCATTTGCGTCAGAGGCTGAAGCCCACTGCACCGTCAGTCAACGGACGTGGGAAGGCGTGGCTGACGGATGGGGGTGTAGTCTTTGCAGAGGCATCCGTCAGCCAATCAAATCGCTTCGCCGGGTTCTTCCCGCTTCTTCCTGCTTGTTGCGATGCAAGATGACCCGCTTTCCTGCTTTCCAGTATCGTCACGCCCCGTGCCCACTACCTCCGTCTGTTGACTGATCCCCATTGACTTTGAATGACGGACGCGCAATACATGGTGGATCCGTCCGTTCCGTTGGAGCCTTCGGCTCCGTCAAGAAGTTGAAAAATGTTCAACTTTTCCGGCAGCGACGGATCCGTCATCCAATCAGATCACGTATGCAAATTTAAGCACTGTGACGCGACTCGGGCTCTGACGATATTGTAAAGCGGGAAATCGGGTAATCTTGCCTCGCAACAAGCAGGAAGAAGCGGGAAGAACCCGGCGAAGCGATTTGATTAGTAGTCTTTGCCTCTGCAAAGACTACTCCCCCATCAGTCAGCCACGCCTTCCCACGTCCGTTGACTGACGGTGCAGTGGGCATGTAGCGTCAGAGCCCGAGTCGCGTCACAGTGCTTAAATTTGCATACGCGATCTGATTGGATGACGGATCCGTCGCTGCCGAAAAAGTTGCAAATTTTTCAACTTTTTGACGGAGCCGAAGGCTCCAACGGAACGGACGGATCCACAATGCATTGCGCGTCCGTCCCCATTCAAAGTCAATGGGGATCAGTCAACGGACGGAGGTAGTGGGTACGAGGCGTAACTGTTGTTGTCCCGACTGCTTACGGAACCATGTGATTTTACTGTACAGATTTTGAGAACATATCCCTTGAGAACCTCACGTGCATGCTTG
Source organism: Gadus macrocephalus (assembly GCF_031168955.1). Lineage (NCBI taxonomy): Eukaryota > Metazoa > Chordata > Actinopteri > Gadiformes > Gadidae > Gadus > Gadus macrocephalus. The sequence goes on along the minus strand of NC_082383.1, from coordinate 14,291,541 downwards.
GTCCATTGAAAACCCTTGTTTGATCTGGTAGCGTTCGCAGCGATCCACACAAACACACAACCGTAGGTGAAGGCATTTATTTTGAAAACGTTTCGAGATATCACACAAAGGCTGTTTAGAGTAGAGGCGCATGAAGATTTTGTGTGATGGCTGGCTTAACCGCGGATGGATGAATGACGGCTCACTTGGCCGCAGTCTTTGAAAACCTAAAATGACTTACAGACTTATTGCAGTTCGCAATACTTCTGGCGATGCCACGCTAGTATAACACACATTTATTATTGCAATGCTGAAACTGATTCCATTTTGAAAAAAATAATCTAAATTTTAAAGGTTTGACACGGCCGACTCATTTACGTGTAGCCTATCAACTAAGGAAAATATTCTGTGAAAAGATGTCTGCCCATTACTACTAGGCAGCCATCATTTGCAAGCAAAGTGTAGTTAAACAGTACTTGAGCAAAATAAAATATGCAAACAATAAATACATTGCAAACTCGAGCATAAGTTGATCAACTTATGGACTTGTTATTGCTTGTAATTGGTGAGATATCTCTCTTCAACATTGTGAATTTGGACTGCAGTTCCCAAATTAAACGCATGATGACATTGTTTTATCTTGTATCAATAACTACAATTCCAAAGAGCATGCAAAGAGACATCATGCATATGAATGAACCCATTTACACAAAGATCACACTGGTAAATGTAATACCACCTCAATGTGATCACTATTTTCTATACGCTTTTAAAAGTATCGTGTGCAAGTGCATCTTGTCTAACCTGCTCTCAAAAAGGGATTGTTCACATTCTCGGTGTGCGACACATAGGCTACTTCATATATTCACAATACCTTATGAAATGGCTGAAGCTCGGAGAGTGGGAGTTTGTGCTGAGGGCAATAACCGAGTGTTTTTTTGTTGGTGTTATGCTATGACATGAGCTAACCACTGGATGGCAATATATTCAAAATTTTCTACAGAGGACGCAGTACTGCATTGCATTGACTCCCTACAAAAAACTTTATTTCCTTACTCCGCGAATTTATTTGGTTCTGTCTTTGTAAGTGGCAAAAAACAGTTACAATATGTTTACTTTATTTACGTTTATTTTAGTTGAGCATCTCTTTCAGTTTTATCTTAATTTTTGGCTAAATAAAAAATGAAAATACCTTTCAACGGCAATAGCACATAGAAGGTTAAACAGGGTGTTGGCTAAATCACATGCGATAAGCGATATATTTGTGTTACAAATACAAAGTTTGCTAACTCATAGCAATGTCTAGGTCCACATGAAGAGGCTGTGCGGGAGGCTGAGGCATTCAAAGAGGTGTTTCAGGTCGAGGGACCACTCCCCTGTGCCGACAAGTCGGTTGTTGTAATGGGACAACAACCATAGCCAAAACCCTATGGTGAGTTTGCTGACCTGGGATCATTTTCTTCTTGTTTTGGGCATAAGCAAGTTAAACTACGCGCACATATACGCGGGAATATCAATATGCACACCCACACTCACACACAAACAAATATGCGGGCATTCTAGTCATGAAGACAAGCCAACTATCATGTGTGCTTGCGCCTGCACACAGCCACTCATACAGTCGCACACACACACAGGCGCACAAACACACACGTACGCACACACAGTTTAATCACGGATTTGTTTATTGAAGGTGCATGCTTGCATTGCAACTAATGTGTCCCTTAAGAAATAAGTGAAAGAGCTGCACAAAGGTGTGTCTCTATGCTTCTCCTATATGACAGGAATGATTTATAGGGCAAAAAGCATAAAAAAACACAACCCCAAACCTAAAAATAGCACAATGTTATAATCCCTGAAAAAAAGCCTGAATAAACATGCGATAATCTGTCCTGCCCATTTAAGCTTAAATAAAGGACAGAAAAGATCCCTCTTAACACAGCAGAAGTATTCATTAGGAGACCACACTAAGAGGTGAATAAAGCCACTGGTTTAAAGTGAGAACCGAGAACTACAAACCTGGTCAACTAGCATCACTCTGGCCCCCGAATGTCCACCAATCAGAGTGGCGACACTTGGGGGTGTGTTCCAGCATAGGGGTGGGTGGATGGAGGAAGTACTCATGGTGCTTCGCATGACACGGTAGCGTTTATTTTCCTGCCCCAACATGCAGTTTCTGGAGGTGAAATATAATTAATTTAAATGTCAGAACCCTTTTGTGTCTAGTGTGCATGGTGCATATTTAACTGTCATCTCACGGTGGCTCAACCGTGTAAAGGTCAGACTTTGCGCAATGGCGGTCATGAGTTTCGATCACCAATTCCCCTGCTTAACAAAACTTTGACAGCAAACCTTTGATATATATAATATTTATGTATAACATTTCCTCGAAGCAAGTTAGAGTTATACAGTGTGTATAATTCCATCTGCACCGATCACCATTATTTTCAACTGAGTTAGCTTCTTAACTTGAATAAAGCTCAAACGTAAATCAGGGTTTAATTCTCTCTGTGGAAAAAAAAGATCTAGTTTTAAACTAAATGGCAGATGAATGCAGAGACATTGTTGTTTGCTACTGATGCAATTGCAGCCTTGTGTCTAGATAGCCAAAGAGGGTGCATTTACTGGTTGTTTTGCAACCTCCTTTATCGATGTGGGACAAAACCTTCCTACTGTTGGAGAGATGGGAGCTTCCATTATTAACAACATCCTCAACAAAAGAATCCCACCTTACAAATGGACGGCATTATTTAACCAAGCCTGTGTGATTATTTAACCAAGCCTGTGTTTCCCCCACTCACAACTAATCTGTCAGTAAAACAGTTTAACAGATTTAGAGCCAACGGTACTATTCAAACCAGTATTACCTTTGCCACACACACACACACACACACACACACACACACACACACACACACACACACACAATGATGCACGCAAACACACAGACACAAACACACAAATTTGATATATTATAACCAACGAAATGCTTGTTTTCATAAATTTATATATAGTCTGAATGGCAGATCATTATCCACCGTTATCCAAAGTTGATCATGGGCAAATATGAAGGACTGTGAACTTATTTTTAGGCATCCACTTTTTGCTTAACACAACAATGATTAAATGGCCACATTGTTCTCAGGCACGGGTTAAGTAACAGATAAGCAAGTTAACCTGGCAGGAGATTGACAGCTGTGTATGCTGCATGCGTTTCTGTGAGACCGGCATAACGCGATGTTATCATGTCATGTTATCATGTTATCATCAGAGTATCAACTAGGATTTTTCTTCAGAATAGCTCTATTTATTTATCTTAGAAAAACCTGTGTTAACTTGAAAATATGTGATGATATGGAAAATCCTGCCTGTTCTGTATCCTAAACAATTCCAAAATATTTTTTTTTGCTGATGTTGAAATAATGAAATTAGGATTACAAAACAGATGCAACATGTGACAAAACAGGTGCTTTGAAAGTCATTACATTATACGTTTTTGGCTCAGTCCTGATCGAAGCGACCCGGGTTTGATTCCAGCCCATGGTCTTTTGCTGCATGTCCTCCCATCTATCTCCCATACTTTCCTTAATATCTCACTCTATAATAAAGCATACAAATCAATATACTTATTAAGGAAATTCAGAAAATAGAAATGAATGCGTAAATTGAATAATAGATCACTGTAATACAATAAATCGGCAATACCACTAAAATGTTAAGCGAATGTCCCATAAAGAAGTTATTCAGAGCTAAGCTTAGAGCAGGTGTGGGCCTGACAGCAGCCATAAAAGGAACCTGCCAGAGGGCAAAGGGGCGAAACCTGTTTAAACAGAGGCATCGTTATGCCCACGGCAATGACCAGCCCTTATTCATCTGGAGTCTCTCAAGCTGTCACACGATCCACACATGCAAATGTCAACTTGTACAAAGTGTAAACGTGTATGCTTACATGCAAGCAGGAAAGCACAAAATGTACACATTATCTTCAACAGGAGTCTCAGAACTGGAAGCAGAAATGGGAATGGGCCAAATCATCTGTGTGGGTCTGGATCCGAACACTTTACTGGACCCATTGTCGAGAGTTCCCAAAATAGTTCTGAATGTTGAATCCCAGAATGTTGGAGTGGTCGAGAAAACTGGTGCTCGGAATGTCGGAGGCCAGAGTCATCTCTGTGAGTTGGGTTGGCGATCCGGGATTGGTTGAAGCACAATTACTTCACCCAACGTTGTTTGCTTATGTACCTCACTTTTCCGATCAACGGTTATGACATTATAATAGTAGATCATATTTGGTTTTTGTTATTTGCATGAGAAAATATGTACCTGTCCTCCTGAAGCTGTGGTAATTACGGCTACATTAGTTGCAAGTTGCAAAGGATGTTAAATCATGTTGGTGGATGATGGCTTCACGGCCTTAAACAGTTCTCTAAAATGATTTTATTCCCTGTATCTTTGTGTCTTTATTCTTTTGTGTGCATTTGCGTACCCATGTCTATGGGCCAATTTATTTTTAATGTCCGCCTTCACTCCATGATGATCTACCGCATGTCCTATCAAATAAATCCAATGTCAGGCGGAAGAGTCTTCGCAGTGCCAGTGCATTCCTCAGCTTTCCCCCTCCAGTGATTAGGTATGATTGTCAGTCGTATCTTGTATCATCTTGTGTTATCTTAACTATTAAAGACTATACAACAACATTTCCCTCTTTCTTGCCACAGGTGCCACTACACAGCGAACCCCGACAAACTGAACACATCACAACTGAATACTAAGAGCTGAACTTAATAAAACTGAATTCATCCAACCAACGATATTTTACTAAATGTAGACGGTAGAACTTAACTTATGAACTGAAACTGTAGAACTTAACTTATGGAACGAAACATTTTGAACTAAAACGGTAAAACTTAACTAATGGAACCAAAAATGTTGAACTGAAACTGTAGAACTGAACTTATGGAACCAAAAATTTTGAACGCAAACTGTAGAACCGAACAATGCAACAAAACATTTTAACTGAAACGGTAGAACTTAACATACGAGAACGTTGGGGTTACGCGTAACCCTGGTTCTCTGAGTGAAGAGACCATCTCTCCACTCCGTTACATGTTCCATGTGTAACGGAGTGGAGAGATGGTCTCGATACGATAGAGAACCAAACATTTTGAACTGGAACAGTAGAACTTCTGAATGTTTTTGTAGTGAAGCTAGAGACGTTGGCAGGGAGCGGGCTGTGTGAAAGCTTGAGCGGTAGTCTGCGTTGGCGTGCACACAACACACGGGACAAAGCCATGACAGATGATAATTATTCCATTAAAAGGTGTTTATTCTTGCTGAAGGTGCCACAGGAACTTGGCACGCACGGAGCATCCGACTGAGTGTACTTTATGTAACACTAAGTAAATACGGTCTGAAGATGTGTTGATGTGGATTTGGATGTGACTTAAAATAGTTTTTTCTCCAATTATTCGAAACCTTTAATTCCATGTGTACACTCATCCTTTGTGTCTTTCTATGTCTCTCAGTGCTCTGTGTTCCACCTCCCCTTGCCTTCATGCAGCGGCGCTTCTACTTGAGGACCCTGCGGCCTCGCCCGGATCTCCAAAGGAGAGCCTATCTCTGGAAAAAGTTGTTGATAATCAAGCTCTATTTTTTATGCTTTTTAATACACTCTGGAACTTGATTTGTCTTAAACATTGAAGAATGTAAATGTTTATCTCAAAAAGTGTTATTTACTTTCCACATTAAAATATATAAATATAAAGTTGTTTAAAAGTATTAGTAGGCTGTATTTGTTAGTAAGTATTATTAGTATTGAGTAGAAACAAAATACTTCTACACTGCTATTATTAAACATGACATGCTATGGTAGCCAACCAAAAACTGTTAAATGTATTTATCTTAAACATTAGTTTATTGGAATATATCATATTCACTACCCCATGCACACACACACACACACACACACACACACACACACACACACACACACACACACACACACACACACACACACACACACACACACACACACACACACACACACACACACACACACACACACATAATCTTCTGATAAAGGCTATCCAGTGTTGTGCAATTACAAACCCTTTAACCAGCGCTTGCTCACTCTCTCTCTCTCTCTCTCTCTCTCTCTCTCTCTCTCTCTCTCTCTCTCTCTCTCTCTCTCTCTCTCTCTCTTCTCTCTCTCTCTCTCTCTCTCTCTCCCTCTCTCTCTCTATATCTTTCTCTCCCTCTCACGTTCACATAAAATGCCTGCGTGCCAAGTAATATGAATTCGATCTGCTACATATCTATCCGATGTGCTTCATAAAACATTGTAGGGTTTCGACTCAGATGCCTTGGCTTTACAAGGCTACTGCTGTCATGCCTTCATTCCTACTTATTTTTTTCATTGTTCTTGCCCTACTTTGATTTCCCTATTACCTCATTCAATGGCGCCAGTTTCTCATTTCCTGTCGCCTCATTCTTTCCAATTATTATCCACCAGATCTATTCACCTTTTCATCTCACCAATTATTATTAATTATAATGTTGACAACAGCACACCATTCTGTTGGGTGGTTAGCTTGGGACATGGCCAATGCAATATACACGCCCCCACAGAACCCAACGAATATAGAAATTAAGATGGCACCCATGTGTAGCAAATTAAGTTTTGTCATAAACCAAAGTGGCAAGCCACCAACTGCACTCTAAATAACATACGTGTTAGGATACACTTACTCACTCCTCAATCACAATCACAATGCACTCACTCACTAGAGTACTTTCACATGTCCACTTGAAAAATAGTCTGCTTGGATTTTGAATGATTTAAGTAGTAAATTTGCAAGTTGCTCAAAGAAAGTTGGTCAGTGACGTTGGAGTATCGAAGACATAAGGCAAGCAAAATAGCACACCTATTTTCAAAAATACACAATTATCCTCATGTTTCAAGAGTGAAATTGGTTGATGAGTAAACGCTCTACTTCATTCTACCATTTATTCAGGCTAAAAGAAAATGACAACTTTGTTGGAAAGAGAAGAGGTTTACCTTATTCATTTTTACTTATTAATTCATGTCATCCAAATGACATAAAGATCAAGGCTCGCAACGAGCAAAAACACTTCTAATAAACGTAATTCAAACAGTGCAGGGATCCCAGAGGGACTTGTCCTGTCAACTCCTACACCGAGAGGACTAACCTCCCCATCGCGCCCTGAAATTCTTCAACCACAAACGAGTGCCTGAGAAGGTATTCAATTCTAATGTCTGACAAATAATAACACGTAGAGGTATTGTGCGTGTGTGCAGATGAGGCCGTTAACCTCAAGGCAATGTTTAGACGTTGGTGAGGGAGATGAAATTGAACAAGTTTGGATGTTATGTTGCCTGATTTTAAACACATGATATTGTTATTCTTAACAGCGCTGGGAGTCTTGTTTTTTTGTTGCTGTTTAACGCTGAAATCAAATGTCTTATCTCACTGCTTTTACTTTGTTACGTTTGCATGTTGTGTGTTGAGCGATGATTATTGCCTCTTGGAATGTGACGTGCATAAGGAACATTTCTCCATGAGGTTGGGTGAGATTGTGCACACATGGGTGACCAGCCCATCCTCCTTCATGTTGGCCTTTTTCAGCACAGAGTGAATACACATATATATGTATATACTAGAGCTGTCAGTTAAACACGTTATTAACGGCGTTAACGCAAACCAATTTGAACGACGTTAATTTTTTTAACGCGCGATTAACGCAAATTATTATTATTTTTTAAATAAAAAATATATATATTTTTTTTTTTTTTTGGCCTCAAAACAAAGAAGCAGTAGCCTGACTGCTATGTTCAAGGCATATCTTTGTATGTTCATCGTTTAATTGCATTATAGGCTTTTTTTTTGTACTGTCCTGTTTTGATCAGTATATGCCAATGTTGTTATCAATAAAAAAAACATTTGCACAAGGCAAGCCGATGCACTTCTCCATGTTGATAAGAGCATTAAAATAAGAAAAATTAATGGGACAAAGAATTCAAGGGATATTTAGCATAGATTTTTTTTTTACGATTAATCGTGAGTTATGGCATTAATGCGATTAATCGCGATTAAATATTTTAATCGCTTGTCAGCCCTAGCATATACATATATATATATATATATATATATTTATATTTTCATATGCTTGTAGGCCTGTTATGGACAGGAGAGAGAAGAAAAGAAAAGTGTGCCCGAGAAATACATTGATGGTATGAAGCATGTAGCAACAGTACGATGCGTACAGTTAGCAACCCAGTGGGTTCAGAACGATTCTATTCTATTTGTATTTTAACATAATTTTGAAAAATAAAACTGTTGTCTGTGGTTGAAAAGTTACTAGTCAGAAGACGATCCGTGGCCTGTGATGTAATTGAACTGTAGTTTTACAGGCAGGTTGCAGGGTTTGAGAAAACATCAAACTGACTAAACATCATCAAGTAGGTACGTCTAAAAATAAAAAGAGCAGGGAATGCAGCGGTGGACACACCCTGTTAAAGTGTGAACTATAGCCGAGGGTTGACTAGAAAATGTACTTTAGTACACTCATCAAGGTTTTTCTCTTGGTATAAGTAAATCATGGATACAGTAGAGGCATTTTAATGCTGTAGATGATGATGGTCAAATATTATTTCCAAGTTATGGTTTAGGTTGGCGGATAATTTTTTTATGGTCCTGTCCATAGAATTTTGATGAACATACTTACATCTATATCTGCAACAACATATATATACGTTTATATAAGTATAGGTTGCATGTACCTCTTCTTAGAGGGGAGCTGGACACAAGTTTTGCTCGTATAAAAATTACAAACTGCCGAAGATACGCTAAACCGTCAGCATATTTTGAGACTCTGTCAAAAAGAGGCCATCTAATGAAGCCTATACATCTATAGGGGAAACCGCCTGTCGCTGAACATTTCTCTTTCCTTTCATAATGCAAAAAGGTGGGGTCTTTATCAGCATCATTATATAACTCTGCAGCTTAACTCACCTCCAGCATGTTTTTGACATTCACTGAAACCGTAGATGCAATCCAAAGACGCATGTACAAACACGCCTGACAGGTTAATAGTGGGACCGGCTGAAGCAGGTTTCCAAGGTGTGGCTTTGTGCCCCAGGACAGGTAGAGGAAGGGAGGAATGTTGAAAGTGAGGCCAACACCAACTCAATGACACCGGTTTACTAAGCTACTAAGCATTTAATCATAAATCTTCTCAAAAAAGTGTGAAATTCCGCCAAATGTTCAATCCAAGTAGGCTACGATAACACCTCTTGCACCACTTGGTGGAGAGAGAAACAAACTGCCTCTTCTAGATGACTGACCCCAGAAAGCATCGTTACATGTTTTACATTCAGATTGCCCATGTTTATTCTGATGCATGACATCGGTGACAATCCTGTACATCATTGTTCTCATTTCAGTTTTCGGTGAATATAGTAAACACTAGCGTAGATTTGGACAATGCTTGACAGGCCATCAACCCCAAAGAACAAGACATAATGTTCTTAAAGTTCTTATATACCAAGGGGCCCATATAGGCTAGAGAGGCAGAATCAGTCATCAGCTTTATTGGCCCAGTCTGTAAACACATACATGAATTTGACACAGTTTTCTTTCTATGCTTTCAATGCAGTCATACAGAATAGAGATATAGATACAAAGATCAAACATATAAAAAAAACAATGAAGTTTGTTGCAATGATGAAGAGTCTTGAGATGCTGGAATACATATGGGATGTTTAACAGGTAACTTTATATACATGAAGTAGGTGGACATGACAGGTGCATGTTTACAATATACTGCATATACAGCGGGCTTTGGTTCATATTGGACAATGATGATATGGTCAAAACTGTGTTTAAACTACGAAATGTATAATGGAATAAATATAATGAATGGCCAAATAATTAATGAGGTCCCAGGTAATATATAGCATTGTATTTTTTTTTATTGTGCTGAATTGTACTTGCCTGCAACTTTTGAAGACATGAGTGTCTGATATATATATTTTGGGGATATTTCTGTGTGTAGTACTCAGGTGGGGATGGGGACTTTGTCCATTAGAAGGTTAAAAACATGTCATCACCCATGTCCCCACCATTACACAGCACAAATGTCTTGATGGGTTGATAATTCAAATATTATTATGACTCTGTTTTTTATTAAATATGTACTCAACAGTCATTATCATATCTGGATGACCAGTACAGTTGGTTCATTAAAAATCCTTCTTGCGCGATGAGCACAAAGATAGCCTCCTGAATTCCCCCTCGAGCTAGACAGGGACGTGGGAACATGCTTTCAGCAAAGAACTGATCAATAACGCCAATCTTCTCAAGACTCTAACTCAAAAAAACATTTTTAATTTATACTACAAAGGATTATGTTCGTCAACCTTTAATTGATAATCAGGGTGTTTCCAACTATTGGGTTCTGCATGCAAGCTTTATGTTTCATTTTAACACAGTGGTTTGACACTCCTTCAGCATTGGAATTTCATCTCATTGTCATTGCTGTTTACTCAAGATGAGGCCAGGTGTTAAAGTCACTTTAGTGGGCAAGGGGATTTGTTAGTCAAACAATGACTTTACCCTTAAAACCAGTTGTACCTCTGTCACAGTTAGATAAACCAGGACAATTCCATTCATCAACCTTGGTTACTACTACAAAATATACATACTATAAAAGGCAAAGCGATAATACTGACCTCCAATACAAGTGGAGGTCACTTTATATTGACCTCCACATTCTCTATTCTGTCAATATTTCACAAGAACCCTGGATGGTAAATAAATAGGTGGATGCATGGTTGGTTATGATTTATTGTACTGTCATGCCCACACCCACATTCTGTGTGTCAAGATCTTCATGGGGTCCATAGGTCCATTTGCCTCCTCCCACATTTGGAATGATTTTGCTCCCTCTCACTGCCTGCCTCCCCCTCTTTGCCTCTTTTCCTCCTTTCCTCCATTCCAACACTCTATATAAAACACAGCTCATTCAGCAGATCTTCACTTTCTCCTCTACCGCTGACAGAGAAACACTGCCTCCGGCATCACTGAAACCACCACAACAACATGGCCTTTTACTCCAGCAGCAGCTCCATGAGGAGCTCACAAGGTGGAAGCCGGCTATCAGGCTCAGGCATGGGCTCAGGCATGGGCTCAGGCATGGGCTCAGGCATGGGCATGAGAGCTATGAGTGTGTACGGGGGTGCAGGGGGCTCGGGCTCTCGTATCTCCAGCTCCAGTGCATCCAGGTCCTTCTCATCCGGTGGCGGTGGCGGCGGCGGTGGTTTCGGTGCCGGTGGCGGGTTCAACATGTCTGAAAGCATTGATTTGTCTACCAACGAGAAGGCCACCATGCAGAACCTGAACGACCGCCTGGCCACCTACCTGGCCAAGGTGCGCAGCCTGGAGTTGGCCAATTCTGACCTGGAGCTGAAGATCCGCCAGCTTCTGGATAGCAAGACTTCGCCAGCGGCCAGAGACTACGCTGCCTTCCAGCTCAACATCGCTGATCTCCAGGGCAAGGTAATTGCCTGACAGCATGTTATCTTCTTCAATACATGGCCTTTCCTTTACACATGACTCATGATGCTTTGTTTACCCGACCAAGTCACAGATAAGTTATGAAACCGGTTTTATTAGAATGTCGACAGGTGGAAGTGGAATTGCTTACTTACTATAGTAATCTGTCATCTAACATTCATAAATACTTGAATAATGTGAGCAGATGTCAGAGACAAGTTAAATCCTCGCATCATAAGAAAGCCACCATTTTTTCCCTCCAGATCCAGGATGCCATCTGTGGCAACAGCAGAGTCTACCTGTCCATTGACAATGCCAAGCTGGCTGCTGACGACTTCAGAGTCAAGTAAGTACTTCTCTTTGATCATAAAGTATATCCAACCATTTAGTATATTTCAAAGCAAAAGTATTGCAAAGCAAAAGTATTGCAAGTAAAAATAAAGAATGGTCTGCTCTGCAGGTATGAAAATGAGCTGGCTATGCGCCAGTCCGTCGAAGCAGACATCGCTGGGCTCAGAAGGGTTCTGGATGAGCTGACTATGGTCAGAACCGATCTGGAGATGCAGATTGAGGGCCTGAGAGAGGAACTGATCTTCCTCAAGAAGAACCACGAGGAGGTTAGTGACATCCTCCTTCTGGCGCCAAAACCCAGTGCTAGTTTTGACGTAGCCAACTTTAACCGTGACAGATATCAGAAAACCATTTGGAGAACATTTGACTAATTTAACTTCCTTGCACTTCAAGAAAAATTCAAATTTATCTCTTTCCTCCTGTTTTTATTTTAATCACTTTCCCTGCTCATGCAAACATTAAACCGATATATTACAAGTGAGGCGAGGACAGGGGCAATGATGCATCCTTTGGATTGGTGTTTTTGTCCCTCCTCTAGGAGCTCCTGCTTGCGCGCACCCAGATGAGTGGACAGGTCAACGTAGAGGTGGATGCTGCCCCCCAGGTGGACCTCAGCAAGATCATTGCTGAAGTGAGGGAACACTACGAGACCGCGTCCGCCAAGAGCCAAAAAGAACTGGAGGCATGGTTCCTGACTAAGGTAGGCAAAACATTTGCGCTTATATGAAAATGTATGAACCTTTCTACTGAATTTCTTCGACTTTTACTCCTAGATACACAACAAGACATGATGATTGATAAACGCATGACTCAAAACTTTCTTTCCCCCCCCCTGAAATAGTCGGAGAATCTCCAAACGGAAGTCGTCGTCAGCACACAGACTCTCAATACATCCAGGTCTGAGATGACGGAGGTCAAGAGAACTCTGCAGAGCCTTGAGATCGAACTGCAGTCGCAGCTCAGCATGGTAAACCAAACATTATGAAATCATCTGATCCGTATAATATCACTGATGACCTGATTGATTTAACTGCACCTGATCCAAAGTCAAGACTATTGTTATCACTGAGCAACCTGACCAATTGCTTTGGCTGATTTGTGTCCATGTGTAGAAATCGTCGCTGGAGGGCTCCTTGGCAGAGATCTCGAACCGCTACTCCATGTCTCTGGCTGGCTACCAGAACCAGGTGACCAGCATGGAGGAGCAGCTGGTGCAGCTCAGAGCCGATCTGGGCCGACAGGGACAGGAGTACCAGATGCTGCTGGACATCAAGACCAGACTGGAGATGGAGATCGCTGAGTACAGAAGGCTGTTGGACGGGGATATGTCTTCCAGGTGAGGGGGACCATTTCACATTTTTGAGAGAGACTCTGATGACTGTACGTACGTGCTGTGACATTCAGGGAAGGAGAATATGACATTAACACAAAACCTCAACCTGTGTTTATATATAAATTGTGTTTCTCCTATCCTCAGCATGATTTCCAAAAGCAGCTCAAGCAACACAAGCAGCTCAACAAGCACAGTAACAACAAAGGTGGTGACCATCATTGAAGAGGTGGTGGATGGCGTCGTGGTCAGCAGCGAAACTTGCTAGAAACCATGATAAAGCCAGCCAGAAGTGCTCTCAACACTCACACCTGATTCTATTTGTCGATCAGGCTTAACCCCTGACCAACATCATAGACCAACGGAAAAGCAAAATAAAGTGTTGAAACTTACCTGGTGTCCCTTGATTTTTTTCTTAAAACATGAGAAAAGTGCTGTCTTTACTTTACCCTGTTGGAATTTTGATGCCTTGCTGGAGAATAAGGAAGCAGGGCTCATATTAGTTGACATTGGGAACTGACCTTTGGGTCAAGGACAACTGCCCTAAAGAATCATTTGCAATTCCAGTATAAATAACTTATGTAGCATGGTTGCCACAATAAAGTTGATAAGGCTTCGTTGCCATTGCCTGCACAACGGGACACTAGGAAGATGTAGGCCTGAGGCTCAATGGATAGACAATAATTTACCGTTAACATAAATAGATTTCTGGGTAGGTTTTGTGTAATATGACTTCCAACTTCCAAGTAAAACAGGTAGTTTGAATGACAAAATAAGATAGTCAGCTACGTGTTTGCAGGTTGAATAGTTCATGGATGGAAAACATGATATCCTATGGTCAAAAATGTTGGGGGGTCACAACCACTCACAACATGCATTATTAGTATTGAATTATATTGGAATGTCAAATAACTAATGTAATACATTTTTGGGGCATTCAATATTGAATTGGTGCATAATATGACAGCTAACCTATACCTATAATCTGCAAGCTCATGTTTTATTTGCTCTGGCATATCTGCTGGGTCCCACCCATTCAGACATATTCTGCATTCAGCCATGTTAAGGTTGGATAGCTGCTGGACCCAAGAGCAGAACACAGACAGGACTGGGGTTGGAGTAATGAACAGGTTTATTTGGAGCAGACCAGGGGTGAGGCAGGGGGCAGGTTGGAGAGTGGGGAGCATCAGGCTGGAGGGAGTGAGGCCGGCAGGCTGGAGGTGTTGACCCACAAAACACAAAGGCAAAAGGAAACAACAGGAGAATAAACGACTAGTAATGTGAATACTGGAGCCATGTATGAATAACTACCACTGAAGTTTGATGCACGATCTGGCAACGACAGCAGGAAAAACAGGTGCATTTGAAGGGGAGTTGATGAGGTGATGCAGGCCAGGTGTGAAGTGAACAGTTGAGTTTAGCAGGCACAGCACGGAGACAAACATGGGGTGTGGCAGGCACATGGGGAGAACACACAGCAGAAGAGCTGTGGCTATGACAAACCATCTCAACAGAATATCTTAACACATGTTGTCGGTGCACATCAGGCAGTTCATTCACTCTTGACCTGACTTGGTTATCAAAAACCCTATTAAATGAAAGGGGAGTAGTCGGCCACCTAGGGACGTGATGAACGTGGCTGGGCTACATCTAGTGCTGTGCCTTTGCTGTGGGTCATTTAGGTTCTACTCATTAGCTAAAGGCATTTTTCCGGTTTTTGGATAACCCTTAAATAATGCAAAATAATTCAGCAGAGTTGTCAGATGTGTGATAATTCGTATTGGAACAATCATTTGGTATCAATAATATTAAACTCCCGTAATGTGACTTGGTATAGTAGTGTGGTCAATGGCTTACTTAAAGAAATGTTTCCATCTCTATGCACAAAAAAGATTTGAAAACAACCAATTTAAAAGAAGTGCGCATTTAAACAAAACACACATAAACAGGCCATGTGATTGGCGCTCAAGTAACAAAATATGTGAGAAACACTGAGTTACCCTGTACATACATCTTTTAAATTTGACAGAACATGGCAGCAAACACCACACGTAATAAGTGCATAACAGCAGTTACAAACACATTAGAATCCAATATGCACAGAGAGAATCAGAAACACATGAGCATGTATATGTAATTAAGTGTAAAGCTGACCTCCCAGCTTGGGAGAACACAAATGGGGCCAGTGCATGCTCAGGGGAATCAACTATAGCAGCATCAGGTTCCAGAACAGAGTCCCTGGCCGTGTTAATAATGAACGAGCTAGCGGGGTTCCCAGGGCTGGCAGCATCCCTCTGCAATGTGGAAGGTGGGTGCCAAATTATAGTTCACATGCAGGTTGTAGCACCTTCCCCTGTCTTAATTAAAGGTCAAGAGGTTCATGCCAAAATGGGCTATAAATCTGATATGTGACTCCTTCCTCGTCGATCCTGTCCATTTGTTGATTTACCAAATAAGGCCCCCTCCAGTGGGGAGCTGGTTTATGACAGCTCTCTTTGGTATTGTTTATTTAGACACATATCCCCGACCTACTAAGGCAGGGGTGTCCAAACTTTTTTCAAAGGGGGCCATATTTGAAAAATGTAAATACCTCGAGGGCCGAATGCCTCTCCCGTCATATCTTTGGATATAACCCTACAGTCACATACAAATTAATTGCATTTCATCATTTTTATTTAACGATGGTTAGGGTTAGGGTTAGGGTTAGTCTGCAATAGACTTCAATTTGACGATAACAAATACTTACTGACTTACTTAGGCCTGTTGCTCCAAGTTGGAGCATAGGCCACTGATTATATCTCTCCACCTCGTCCTGTTCTGTGCCAGCCTCTCCAGGTCTTGCCATCTATAGCCTGCTCTCTCCATCTCTGCTGTAACACTCCTCCTCCAGGTGTTTCTTGGCCTCCCTCTACCACGTTTACCCTGCGGATTCCACTGCAGGGCTTGGCGTGTGATGGTGTTCCTCGGCTTACGTAATGTGTGCCCAATCCATCCCCATCTTCGTCTCATTATGTCCACTTCTATGGCAGGTTGGTGTGTTCCTTCCCACAGCTCTTTGTTCCTTATTTTGTCAGGCCATCTGATGTTGAGGATGCGTCTTAGGCAGTGATTTGTGAAAACCTGTAGCTTCTTTAGTAGTTTCTTTGTTGTTTTCCACGTTTCCGATCCGTACAGGAGAATGGTTTTAATGCTTGAATTGAATAGCCGTATTTTGGTCCTGAGGGTGATGTTGCGTGCTCTCCAAATGGCCCCCATCATTCCAAATGCCGCTCTTGCCTTGCCTATTCTCCTCTTAACGTCCCCTTCTGATCCACCATCACTCGCTACCTCGCTTCCCAGGTAAATGAAGGAGTCAACTTCCTCTAGTGGTTGTTGGTTTACTGTCAAGCTTGCTAGTGTCTTGGTATTGGCCTTGAGAACTTTGGTCTTCTGTGTACTAATGCGGAGGCCTGTTTCAGCTGCTCTCTGTTCTACCACTCTCAGTTTGTCCTTCATTTGTTGGTGGTTATGGGACAGGAGCGCAATATCATCTGCGAAGTCTAGGTCATCCAATTGTGTAAACGGGGTCCATTGGATACCATTTTGTCTATTATAAGTCGCTTGCCTCATGATCCAGTCTACCGCTAAAAGGAATAGTAATGGTGACAGTAAACAGCCTGTTGTGATGTTAAATGCCTCCGTCAGCTGGCCTTCATGTATGATCCTACACTGCGTTCCAGAATAGATGTTCTTGATGATGTTGATGAACTTCTCGGGTATGGCGTAGTGTCTCATGAGTTGCCAGAGCACTTCCCTATCCAGACTGTCAAATGCTTTCTCAAAGTCCAGAAATCCTGCGTAAAGCGGGGCCCTAAACTCTTGGGATTGTTCAAGGATGATTCGCAGGGTTGCTATTTGGTCGGCACATGATCTATTTGGCCTGAAACCAGCTTGGTTGTCTCGAAGCTCTGCATCCACTGCTGCCTTGAGGCGTTGTAAAATTACTCCATTTAACACTTTGCCCGGGACGGATAGAAGCATTATTCCCCTGTAATTGCCACAGAGGCTTAGGTTGCCTTTCTTGGGAATTTTAACTAGGTGGCCTCCCTTCCATTCTCCAGGCACCTCCCAGATCTTACCAAACAGGTCATATAGGATTTGTGTGGACGCTTCAACATCTGCTTTAAGAGCTTCTGCAGGTATGTTGTCAGGACCTGGTGCCTTGTTGTTCTTGCAGTGCATGATGGCATTTCTTATCTCCTTTTTTGATGGCCGCTTGCAGTCAACTGACAGGGGAACTTCTGCAGGTTGCATATTCGCCTTTATTGACGGAGGTGGTTGGTTCAGTATCTCTGAAAAGTGCTCAACCCACCTTTTCATTTGCTCTTCTTGTGTTTTCAGTGTCCTCCCTTCCTTATCCTTGACTGGGTGATTCCCTTTCTGGTATTTTTTGGTCAGCAGTCGGATGTTGTTGTATATCCCTTTGATGTTATTCTGCCTTGCAGCTTCCTCTGCTTTGTTTGTAAGCTCTTCTACAAAGTTCCTCTTGTCTCTCCGTGCACTCTTTTTGACCTCTCTATCTGCCTTACTGTACGCCTCCCCCGCTGTTTTCTTAACTGATCTTGTTTTACTATTGTTTAGTACGTTCTTTAGCTTCTTCCTTTCCTCTATTTTGCTAAGGGTCTCTGGTGAGAGCCACTCCTGGTGCGTCCTCTTCTTGAGCCCGACTGCTGCTTCACAGGCTCCTGTAAATGCCTCCTTTACTTGCTGCCAGTGGTGTTCTATCGTCCTGTGTTCCTCTTCTGTTACTTCCTTGGCTTGCAGTACTGTGTAGCGGTTTCTGAGTTCTATTCGGAAGTTGGTTTGTTTCTCTTTGGTGGCCAGTAGTGACACATTGTAGCGTTTGCCTGTTGACGTGCTGTTTTGATGTTTTTTCAGCTTAAGTTGTAGGTTAGCAACCAGTAGGTGGTGATCCGTGACTGCATCGGCCCCCCTCTTCACCCGGACATCTTGGAGGCTTCTCCTGAATCTCTTGGAGATGCAAATATGGTCTATCTGGTTCTCCGTCTTCCTGTCAGGGGAGACCCAAGTTACCCGGTGGCATGGTTTGTGAGGGAAGAGGGTTCCACCAATGACGAGACTGTGGTTGGCGCAGTGGTTGGCAAAGAGTTCTCCGTTCTCATTCATCACTCCAAGGCCATGCTTTCCCATCGCTTGCTCAAAGCCGGTGTTGTCACTGCCAACCTTAGCATTCATATCTCCCATTAAAATGGTGAGATCCTTCTCCTTACATTTCCTGATGGTTTCCTCTAGCCTTTGGTAGAAGTCCTCTTTTGCTTCATCCTCTGCTTCATTGGTGGGGGCGTAGCACTGGATGATGTTAAGGTTGATGCGTTTATGTGAAGTCCTAAAATTGGCCAGGATGATCCTCGCGCTTACTGGTTCCCACCCTAGAAGTGTTTTCCCTGCTTCCTTTGATAGCATGATTGCCACCCCGTCCGAATGAGCAGCATGATCTCCTGTGTGTCCAGAGTATATGATTGATTCACCTGATGCGAGCCGTGTTTGTCCTGCTTCCTTCCACCTAGCCTCGGCAATTCCAAGTATATGGATGCCAAATGCCTTCATTTCATTCGCGATGGTCTGCGCTTTTCCTGTGATATGCATTGAGCGTACATTCCATGTACCGATTTTTGTGATAGATTTAGGATTCAGAAACTTCCACCCTCTGGCTTCCTTTCGGCTTTCACCACAGGGCTTCATACATCTTCTAGTTGAAGGTCCTTCTCCTCCCAATTCTAAGGTGGTAGTTATATTTTTCAGTGTTTCTGTAATCAGTTTTGCTAACCTCTAAGCGGGGGATTGGCCTACCTAGAGGATGCTTTTTCTGTTGGGGTGTTGCTCCCTTAGCCTTTTTCCCTCCCAGGCCACAAGGCAGTGGTTGAACCATTCTTAGTCTGTTCCCTCCCCCCGAGACCAAGCTGCCATGGGTGACCCTACCCGGGAGCACAAGGCTCCAGACAGCATAGCTCTCAAGGTTCTTCAGGACACGCAAACCTCTCCACCGCGTTAAGGTGATGGTTCGAGGAGAGGGACGATAACAAATGCTAGAAGAAAAAAAGGCTCTTTCACAACTTGTATATCACACTACACAAGGAACAAGTATTGAGGAATAGCTGTCCAAGTTCATTTGAGAAGACATGTATGATTTCATGACTACTTTTTGACCATACCAAATTCACATAAACTGTATTACAACAATTGCAGTCAAATAAAAATATTGTCTTTTCTTCAATTTCATTAACTCAGAACAATAGGAAACTAACAACAATTTGACCATAAAAAATGCACGTGCAAAAAAATACAATAGGTTAAATTACCAGATGACACCAACAAGCGAGAAGTGAGAACTACACTGTAAACCCAAACTTGTTGTTTCAACTTAAAAATTTGAGCGTCCATGCTGCCTTGAAATTGTAGGTCAAGACAACTAAGACAATAAGTTAACTTAAATAGATATTGCTATTTGACTCAACTCCATCTTCAGTCCATATTACTTGAAACCGTTAGGTGACATTACTTAACCATGAGTCAATACTACATAAATTCAATAGTTGATTAAACTTAAATAGCATTATAAGTAACATACATTTTTTTGTTGATGCAACTACAAAACGTGAGTTGTAGGCCTACTTACATTTATGAACTGATTGAATATAAACTGCAATCAAGATTACTTAAATGTACAAGTTGATTTAACTGATATACTAGTTAGTTACTTACATTTATTAACTGATGAAAATAAAGCCCAATCAAGATAACATTTAAATGTATGAGTTGAATGTAGGAATACGTCCATGCAATTGCTACACACTAAAGAATTGACGCTGGCTTGTGCTTATGATATGGGACTGGCATATGAAATGGCTAAACAAAATGCACAGCAGTGGTCACACAAGTCGTTCAAGGCTAACGCCATTTCCATGACAGCAGCAGCGCCGAAAAAGGAGGAAAACAGGAGGCCATGTTATCGATGCAACGGAAAGGGGCACACACCAGAGGGGTGCCGCTTTAAGGAGGTGGAATGCCGGGCATGTAAAAAGAAAGGACACATCACCAAGGCTTGCAGATCCCGACCAGGAGAGAGGAAAGACAAGCAGACCAAATGGACCAAGCATTTGGATGTTACAGCGCACGCTGAGGATGACGCGACCCGGATAAAGGCAGAGGGACTCCGGCGGCAGCGGAAGACAGCGAGGGGAGCCTTCCTGACGCCGACGGTCAGCCTGAGGACATCGCCGTTTCACCGCAGAGAGAGCGCAGCGCACCGTCTGAGAAGCAAGAGCACCGGAAAGCCGGGACACCAGAGACTAAAGCAGCCTCGGGCTTTGACACAGAGTACCGGGCAGTAACGTCAGAGACATTGAACTGTTTTCAATAGGGTCTAAAGGTGTCAACACTGTTTCTGAATGTGATACAGGGATTGAAAAACCTTATTATGTGTATGTAAGGGTAAATGAGAAACCGTTAAAAATGGAAGTAGACACAGGAGCAGCCGTGTCTGCCATTTCAGAACAACTGTAGGCTACAAGCGTAGGTTTAAGAGAGCAAAGCTAATGCCTAAAAATTGTGTGCTAAGAACCTACAGTAAACACTCACTTAGCGTGAGAGGGAGTATTTCTGTTGAGGTAAAGTGTAATGGTCAAAGTGTACTTGTGGTCAAAGGTAATGGTCCAGCTTTGTTGGGGAGGGAATGGATCAAAAAGCTAAACCTAGATTGGTCCTGAGCACCTGAGAGTTTTGAGGAGCTTTGTAACAGGTCCCCTGAGGTGTTTCAGCCCACTCTAGGCAAGGTGACAGGGATAAAAGCTAAACTTCATGACGTGACAGGGGCCATTCCCAAGTTTTGCAAACTATCAGGAGGTGAACGATTCACAAAGCTTGGTTTATCACAAGCATACCAACAAGTAGAGCTAGAATAGAGTTCTAAACAGTACTTGACCATAAACACACACAAAGGGCTGTACCAAGTAAACAGGCTGCCCTATGGTGTGGCCAGTGCACCTGCAATATTCCAAAAGCTAATGGATCAAGTTCTGCAGGGCATAGATGGTGTAATCTGTTATTTAGATGACATATTGATCATAGGCCAGGACTCAGAATCACACAGGAAAAACCTGGAAGAAGTGCTGAAAATACTAAAAAACCAATACCTCAGGGTTAACAAAAATAAATGTGCCTTCTTTCAGCACAGTGTATTATTTGGGACATGTCATTGATGCAGAGGGAATTCACCCAATGCAAGAAAAATGTGAAGCTATTGCTAAGGCAGCCGTTCCCACAACTACCACTGAGCTTAAGTCTTTCTTATCACTGCTGAGTTATTATGGAAAGTTCATTCCAAACCTTTCTACCATAATAGGTAGAAAGGTTTGGATGACAGGGTTACTGCAGAAAGATGTAAAGTGGGAGTGGTCAGCATCACGCCAGAAGGCATTTGAGGAAGCTAAAAAACAGCTTATGTCTAACAGAGTCCTTGTTCACTACAACTCAGACCTGCCACTTATACTAGCTTGTGATGCTTCACCAGTAGGGGTAGGTGCAGTGATCTCACACAAAATGCCGGACGGCAGTGAAAAACCAGTAGCTTTTGCGTCTCGGATGCTTACCAGCGCTGAGAAAAACTATTCACAGATAGAAAAATAAGCACTTGGCCTGGTTTTTGGAGTACTGACATTTCATGAATACTTGTATGGTCGTAAGTTTACACTGATAACAGACCATAAGCCATTACTGAAGATCTTAGGGTCCAAAAACAGGGGTACCTCCCTTAGCTGCAGCTAGGATGCAGAGATGGTCCTTGAATTTAGCTGCTTATACCTATGAGATACAGTACAAACGATCTGAAGATCATGGAAATGCGGACGCATTATCAAGACTACCAATAACAGACGACAGTTTTCCCACACCAAACCCAGTATTCAGAGTGTCTTATTTAGACAGTCTGCCTTTAACGGCAAAAGATATTGCACA
The DNA here is from genome assembly GCF_031168955.1 of Gadus macrocephalus. Taxonomy (NCBI): domain Eukaryota; kingdom Metazoa; phylum Chordata; class Actinopteri; order Gadiformes; family Gadidae; genus Gadus; species Gadus macrocephalus. Next base: position 14,269,296 of record NC_082383.1, on the reverse strand, counting down.
GGAAACAAAGAGACCCTGTACTAGCTAAAGTAAAGCAACATATTTTGTCAGGTTGGCCAAAGTATGTTCCAGATGAGGCTTTAAAACCATATGCAAAACGCAAGTTGGACCTTACTGTTGAAGAGGGCTGTGTACATTTGGGTTTTCGGGTGGTCATACCAGAAAAGCTGCAAAGCAGGTTATTGGCAGAATTACATGACAGCCACTGGGGCGTGGTGAGAATGAAGTCTCTCTCCAGAAGCTTATTTTGGTGGCCTACACTTCATGAGGATATTGAAAATGAGGTAAATCAGTGTGACATATGTAAGCAGCGGCGTAGCATGCCTGCCACAGCACCTGTGCATACATGGAGAGGGGCCTCAGATCCATGGCAGAGAATACACCTTGATTTTGCAGAAGTCAAAAAGGAAATGTTTCTTGTGGTTATGGATGCATATGCTCGCTGGCCTGAAATAGTACACAAGCAAACCATTACAGCCAGCAAAACTATTGAAGCATAAAGAAACCTTTTTGCAGCATATGGTTTACCAAAAGAGGTGGTGTCAGATAATGGACCGCAATTTACTTCAGGTGAATTTGAGACATTCCTTAAAATGAATGCTGTTAAGCACATTAAAACTCCAGCTCCAGCCTCAAACGGATTGGCTGAAAGACTGGTCCAAAACTTTAAAAGGTCTTTAGCCAAGAACAGAGCAGTGGGTGGCATGACGTTGCAGCATTGTATCGCTAACTTCTAATATGGCTACAGGAACATGCCACATACAACAACTAAGAAAAAAACAGCAGAGCTGTTTCTTAAAAGAAAGTTCCGGACTAGACTTTCGATAGAGAAACCAGAAGTTTCTCCATCGTTCCACGCAGGTAGTTTTCCAAAACAGTCAGAGATCAAAAGGAAAGTTCGAACTTTCTCTATGGGTCAGGCTGTGCTTGTTAAAAACTACAGGGGAGGAGAGAAGTGGTTGGATGGTGTAATAACTGATGTTTTGGGTCCTGTAACTTACTTGGTGTCTACATGGGATATGTGTAAAAAGACATGTAAATCAGATGCTGGATGCAAAGAAAAATAATGCCATTCCAGAAAAGACTATGAGTAACACTGAAGGAAACTGGGATTACCACATTGATCCTGGAGATGACATGAGTGACATTGACACTGTTCCTGCTGTCTGTGAGCAGATGCATGAGAACCACCGAAGCTCAAGGGAGACTGAACGAGCTCACGAAAACACTTCAAGTCCAGGATGCACGGAGCGCCCTAAAAGGAATGTGCGCTCTCCTCAGCGTTTGGACTTGAAAAAGAAAGAGACTTTTAAAAGAAAAGTCATGTTACAGAAATGCATTATTATTTGTACACAGGGGAAGTTGTTTTAAATACCTGGTAGGCGTGTATATTTATTTGCTTTGGTATTTTTTGTACCAGGATAATTGTTGTTCAAAATAAGGGTACAAAAGAAAAAAAAGAAAATGTTAAGTTTAAAGCTACAGGGGAGGAGCTGTGGTGTTTGAATGGAAAACATGTTATATCCTGTTATGCCTGTAGGGGGCGCGGTAGAATCTAACTAGCTGTGTAACCATATGTGGCCAGAAGAAGCCACTCTGTAAGAGGAACAGACATGTTCATGTTGCTGTATGCCTGCTATTAAAGTAGCCACGTTTCTATGCATATTCCTCTCTGTCGTTTTTTCATCATAAGTATCCACACAGTCTGTAGAGACTAATGTTGTTTTTGGCGTCCTGTTTTAATTTGAGTTTTAGTCTAGTCTTTACGTCAAGCTGTCATTTTAGTTTTTATTAGTTTTAGTCACGTTCATACTCTTTTCAGTCTAGTCAAGTTTCAGTCGACTAAAAGTCTGAGCATTTTAGTCTTATTTTAGTCAGAATTATCCATGACTATTTTAGTCTAGTTTTAGTTAAAGCAAATTGTATTAGTCACTTTTGTGTAATGCAATTCTATTTAACTCAGTCAATATAGGCTACCTACCTAGTAGTATTGACAAAACCAACATTTTATTTTTGCCAAACCCATTTCACAATTCAAACAAGGTAATCCTATTATTATATTATTGTTACCTTATAGACTCAAGAATACACCCATTCCAGAAACGGAAGACACTCTGATATGAATTTACAACGTATTTATTTTACCAACGAACCGTCCACATTAGAACGGCAAATTCCAACAATGAAAAGGATACTTTTCCAAAAAGATCGCTGAGGTGGATAAATATGAAAACGCTGGGTTCGCGTTGTAGTGTGGTCAGGATAGACGGAGGCTTTCAGATACGATGGCGTTTGGTTGCCATGACACTGCCATGACACTGCCACAAGCTTGCGCTCATCTAAAAAAAAAAAAGCCAGGTGAAATGGAAATTATGATTTCTCTGTGCAATGTACTATGTATCTTCAGTTACAAGTTGTACGTTTTTATATTTATCCGGATTAGTGTGGACAGGGCCTTAAGTTTTCATTAACGCTACCACCACCGCTGCGTCTTGTGAATCTAAATACTGCCGCGACGAGCTGGGATTCAGGAAGTAACGTAACCTGATACAGCCCCAGAAATAAATAAAAAAAGCAATTTTTCTGTTTTGTAAAACACATTTAGTCTCGTTTTTATTCGTCAACAATATTGCATAATGAATTTATTTATAGTTATTGTCACATGACCAGCATTTACGTTGCGTCTCGTCTCGTTTTCCTCACATGATAAAGGGTCGTTGACGAGGATATTTAGTCATAATTTTCATTGACAAAAGCAACACTAGTAGAGACACAACAACCCTCAACGTGACAGTGGTGGCTTTTTGGTCAGACATGTCAAAGAGATTAATGAACTTGGTGAAATAGTCCTTGACGACTAAAGCATTTCGGCTGCCTTTAGAAAATCGTAGAAACTGTACTGAGACTCTAACTGTCATTAAGGTCTTTACAAATACAACTTGACTTCAAAAAGTTGGTGCTTTCAATAAATATTTGTTTTCTTCACTCAATGGTGACAACCATTTTTTATTTGGGTTGTGACTCGCAGATTTTCCACAAAATACAATAATTTTATGCAATTGAACTTCTATGTGTGCCTGCAGGCACAAACACGCACACGCACAGGCACGCACACACACACACACACACACACACACACACACACACACACACACACACACACACACACACACACACACACACACACACACACACACACACACACACAGGCGCAGATGGACACTAACACACACACACACTGACACGTTGTCAGTACGCAAGGCAAGTCAAGGCAATCACTCAACGGCATAGTTTCCAAAAGATACCTTGACCAAGTACAGAGTAGCTAAGGTAATCAGAACATTTTCAAATTCAAGACCAATTTGTGCTTCATACAACCACTGTTAAGCTTTTGTTCTTTGAAGCCTTTCTTGTCCTCTCTTTCATCTGCCTGAAAGACAACACTGCTCCATTGTGGTCTCACACTAAGTAAACTATAGTCTGTTGGCAGAATTACGCATCTCCTTTCAAACCGGTATTGAGACAAGTAGAGACTAGACGTATGGAATCCATACATGAAACAACATACATGTGTGTGTGTGTGTGTGTGTGTGTGTGTGTGTGTGTGTGAGTGTGTGTGTGTGTGTGTGTGTGTGTGTGTGTGTGTGTGTGTGTGTGTGTGTGTGTGTGTGTGTGTGTGTGTGTGTGTGCGCCTGTGTGTGTATGTAATTTGTGTCTTGGCCAATTTACTCTGACATTTGGGACGGGTAAATGGACATAAGGAGGCCCCATACATTTTTTTCAGAAGGAATGCCAGAAGATTCTGAGGCCATTAAAGATACATAAACCTCAGCTTACCACATATTTTAAATAGCGCCTGTTCCTTGGAAATACGTAACATTCCACCTCTTGGGGACGTAAGTGTTGTGTGTGTGTGTGAGTAAAGAAGTGTGAAAGACTGTGTGTGTGTGTGTATGTGTGTGTGTGTGCGTGTATTTGTGTTTGTTTGTGTGTCTGTGTGGATGCAGAAAGTTTAGCATTTTTGGAAGCGCATGTCAGCGCTTGTGTGTGTGTCCGAATTTCAAACATTTGCCCACAGGGCTGGGGGTTGGGTAGGTGTTTTCGTGGCATAAAAGGAGCGATGTCCAACCACTTGACACCAGTTCTCTTCTCCTCTCAGAGCAGACAGACCCTCACACAGCAGCCATGACTTCCTCCTTCTCTCGTTCCTACGGTGGATCCGGCGGCAGCCGCCTGGGCTCCATGCGGGCCGGAAGCGTGTACGGTGGCGCCGGAGGCAGCGGGGTCCGCATCTCCAGCACCAACGCCTCCAGGTCCTTCGGGGCCGCCGGGGCCGGCTCTGGCTTTGCATCTGGTGGATCGGGCTTCCAGCTGTCGGACGCCCTGGACATCAACGAATCTAAGAAGGCCACCATGCAGAACCTGAATGACCGCCTGGGCAGCTACCTGGAGAAGGTGCGCACCCTGGAGAGGGCCAACGCTGATCTGGAGGCGAAGATCCACCAGTTCTTGTTGAACAAGACCTCGGTGGAGACTCATGACTGCACCGCCCACAAGGCCACCATCAGGCTCCTTCAGGAGCAGGTGAGACCACTTCAAGCCTGACATCATGAGTACATACAGTTGTAATACCGTGTGAGCTTTTTTTAACTACTTTGTATTAAGATGAAAGCAATAAGGTCGTTGTTAGATGAAGTCAATTCAAATGATGGGCAATCCCATGTCTGTGTCTCAATTAATGTGTGATGTTTGATGATGTCTTGTCAAACAAAGACCTAATCTATGACAGAAAGACCAGGTGAGACATTTGAGGCTGTTTTCTTCGAGGAAGCAGGCCAAGCACAGCTCTGTATTCCGCATGTTTGTATAGCCACGCCCTAAAGTATTCCCTGGGGCAAACTGAACTAGTTTGACAGAACAGAAAACAGTGCAAACTTGAACTTACTTTACATAAATATTAAGTAAATAATTTGAGCAATTAAAAAGTGGATAAGATAATTCAATATTGCACGAATAAATGTTGTTCCTCATTACAGATAATTGATGCAACCCGCTCAAGAGGAGCAGTCATTCTGGCTATTGACAATGCTACGCTTGCCGCAGAAGACTTCAGGGTTAAGTCAGTACATCAGCAGAAGCAACACTGAATGTTATACATATATGTAGCATTAAATTATTATTAATATAACTTTTTTTTGAGAAATAACATAATTTGAGTAATATTTCAAAAAAGTTTGTACAAAACTGTTTTACTTTGGTTTTGATTGCAGGTATGACAATGAGCTCAACATGCGTCAAAGTGTGGAGGCAGACATTGCCGGACTCAAGAGGCTCTATGACGAGCTGACCATGAGCAGAGCTGACCTAGAGATGCAGGTTGAAGGGCTGAGGGAGGAGCTTATTCAAATCAAGAGAAACCACGAAGAGGTAAGGGGCTGTGAACATGTATTTCAGAGAGGACTATGTGGCCATGCAGACAATGGTCAAAAATTAAGTAATCAATGACCAAAATCACATCATTTCATCACTTCATGTTCCATGACGATGACCACTCCCCTGAAAAATATAAAATAGCACCTGTCGGCACAAACACATCGAGGTGTTTTACGACAGAATGATTGCTTCCACCAGGACCACTAACATGGCTAGGAATGGCATTCAATCATTGGATGAGACTTTTGACCCAAGCTGCCCTTTCTTTCTACAGGACCTTCTACTTGCACGTTCCAGTATTGGAGGTCAGGTGAACGTGGAAGTGGACGCCGCACCACAGGAGGATATGTCCGTCACCCTGGCAACAATGAGGGAGCACTATGAGTCCGTTGCCAACAAGAACCGCAAGGCACTGGAAGTCTGGTTCCAAGCCAAGGTAGACCTACCTTCCCTTACCTAATACTGAATCCAATATGAAATGGATATGATTTTGTATTTATTCTTTGTGGTTTTCGTTTTCAGTCAGAGGAGCTGAACAGAGAAGTTTCTGTCAGCACTGAAACACTCCAAAGCTCTCGTTCTGAGATCACCGAGGTCAAACGCACCCTACAGAGCCTGGAGATTGAGCTCCAGTCCCAATTAAGCATGGTGGGTTCCCAAGTTCCATTTTTAAGTTGATTCAGTCTCAATTCACCCTGATTCCTCCTTGAATAGTGAAGCCATTGGAATTTTTCATCAATACACTTTCTCCTTGGTTGTGTTCTACAGAAAGCATCTCTTGAAGGCACCGTGGGAGATACACAGGGCAGGTATGGCAACATGCTGGCAGGCTACCAGAGACAGGTGACGGCTCTGGAGGAACAGCTGGGAGACCTGAGGGCCGGCCTGGCTAACCAGAGAGAACAGTACCAGATGCTGCTGGACATCAAGACCAGGCTTGAGCTGGAGATCGCTGAGTACAGGAGGCTGATGGACGGAGAGCTGTCTGATTCTACTTCTTCTACTACTACTAGAACTTATACTACTACTACTATTGTTCAATAAATCTTACACTTACTTGTGCCTAAACTATGTACCGTTCACAGAAATCTGAAAAATAAAACTTTTCTGAGGAACTGACATGAGACTTAATTTCTTTGGTAATTTGCTTTTCATTGAGTTTTCATTTACAGAACATAAACAAAGGTGGTACATATATCCACAGGACATCAAAACAAACAAAAACATTAGGGAGAGGATCTATTTGTAATCCAAGAAAGTCTATTTATTTTTATGCTTATATACACACACTACACACACATAAGTACGTTGCCATTCTTTATCATGGTTACTTATGTCTTTCTAAAGCCATTTCCTTGTGATAGCATTTTTGCATGCCACCAACAAAACCCGAAACAGGTATTTATCACACTTTGTTACAAAAAGCTCTTCCAAATCTCCCAGGCACAATATTTTCTCTTAAATCTCTTAAAGACTGTCACCAATATGCCCTGGACACTTCTCCAAAATGGAGCCACAGAGGCACAATTCCAGAAAATGTGAAAGTTATTGGCCAATGCACAGAGGCGCCGCGTCCCATTAGGCATACCAGGCAATTGCTTGGGGCCCCGGGCCACAACTAGGGCCCCCAAAAGCCCCCCCCCCCCCAAAAAAAAAAAAAAAAAAAGTTAATCTATTGGCCACGTCTTCACCCCCCCCCCCCCCCCCCCGCCCCCCCTCGTCAACAATCGCTCCGTACCCCCCCCCCCCCCGTCAACAATCGGCCCCCTAAGAATTCTTGCTTGGGGCCCCCACACTACCTCGCAACGCCCCTGCCAATGCATGTCCACAGGACCTCCACCATGTGGTCTGATTAGAATATTTACTCTTTTACACCGGAGTAACATGGGTGAGCTTGTTGTTACAGATTGCTGTCTACAGATCCTTTCCCATTCTTCCAGTGTAATGTGAAACCTCCCTCTGCTTCCCACCTTATTTAAATATGCAAATGATGGTATTTTTTAGTTTCTTGGCAGCAAGTCAGTTTTGTTCCCGATGGGTGTTGGCCTCTGCCAGGGCTGTGCTTTGTCACCAATCCTGTTTGTGATATTCACAGACCGGATATCGAGGCGTAGTCTTGGTGGGGAAGGGTTGCAGTTCGTTTGTTTGAGGATCTCATTACTGCTTTTTGCAGACGATGTGGTCTTGATGGCATCATCGGCCTGTGACCTTCAGCACTCACTGGATCAGCTCGCAGACGGGTGTGAAGCGGCTGGGATGAGGATCAGCACCGCTAAATCTGAGGTCATGACTCTCAGCAGGAAACCAGTAGATTGCATACTCCGGGTAGTATATTATTCCTTAGCCCAAGGAGTACAAGTACCTCGGGGTCTTGTTCGCGACTGAGGGTACAATGGAGCGTGAGATTGGCATGAGAATTGGAGCAGCGGGGGCGGTATTGCGTTCGCTTTACCGCACCATTGTGACGAAAAGAGAGCTGAGCGGCAAGGCAAAGATCTCAATCTACCGGTCGATCTTCGTTCCTACCCTCACCTATGGTCATGAAGGATGGGTTATGACCGAAAAGGGCGAGATTACGGGTATAAGCGGCTGAGATGAGTTTTCTCAGGAGGGTGGCTGGCGTCTCACTTAGGATTAAGGTGAGAAGCTCAGCCATCTGGATTGCAGCCGCTGCAACTCTGCTTAGAAAGGAGTCAGTTGAGGTGGTTCGGGCATCTAGTAAGGATGTCCACTGGGTGCCTCCCTTTGGAGATACTGGAACTGGAGACTCATGACGGCACCGCCCACAAGGCCACCATCAGGCTCCTTCAGGAGCAGGTGAGACCACTGCATGCCTGACATCATGAGTACATACAGTTATCATACAGTTTGTGGTATGGCAACATGCTGGCAGGATACCAGAGACAGGTGACGGCTCTAGAGGAACAGCTCGGAGACCTGAGGGCAAGCCTGGCTAACCAGAGAGAACAGTACCAGATGCTGCTGGACATCAAGACCAGGCTGGAGTTGGAGATCGCTGAGTACAGGAGGCTGATGGATGGAGAGCTGTATGATGCTACTGCTACTGCTATTATAACTACTACTACTACCATATTAAAATAAATCGTACACTCACTTGTGCCTGTTCCGTTCACAGAAATCCGAAAAATAAAACTTCTGCTGAGGAACTGACATGAGCCTTTATATGAGATATCTTGTGTGTTCCTACGATGATATTTTGTGCTTGGCCGAAGATTATTCTCCTATCTCGACCCGAGAATTTATCTATGGCCACCTACATTGAGGAGAACCCTAGCGGCAGGCCATATAATAATAATAATAATAATAAATGTTATTTATAATGCACTTTATATTCAAGAATCTCAAAGTGCTTCAGAGAAAAAAAAAATAACAAAAAACTATTAAAAGGGGAACCTCAAAGAAAGTTTAGCTAAATGCTCTTTTAAAGAGATGGGTTTTGAGGTTCCGTTTAAAAAGAGCTGTAGTCTGTGGAGCCCTCAGGTGGTCAGGGAGGGCGTTCCATAGTCTAGGGGCAGCAGCAGAAAAGGCCCGATCACCCATGGTGCACAGCTTCGTATGTCGGGTTTGGAGGGTGTGAGTGGATCCTGAACGGAGTGTACGTGAGTTTGTCGGGGGGGTGAGGAGTTCCTGAAGGTAGTGGGGGGCAAGTCCGTGAAGGCACTGGTGGGTGAGGAGGGAGACCTTGTACTCAATTCTGAGTGGGACAGGGAGCCAGTGCAGTGATTTCAGGATGGGGGTGATGTGGTCATGCTTGCGCACCCTCATCAGGACCCTGGCAGCACTGTTTTGAATTTATTGGAGCCTCTGGATGCTCTTGCCAGGGATCTCAATGAGGAGTGCATTGCAGTAGTCCAACCTGGAGGAGACAAAGGCATGGACGAGCTTCTCTGCATCAGCCAGGGTGAGTGATTGGCGGAGTTTGGCGATGTTCCTGAGGTGGTATAAAGCTGTCTTACAGAGGTGTTTGATGTGGGTGTCAAAATTAAGTTGTGGGTCCATTTTAACACCGAGGTTGGTGACGGATGTGGAAAGGGGGATGTTTTTGCCAGAGAAGGTGATATTGGTGATGGTGGGGGAGCGGAGCTGATGTGGCGTGCCAACAAGGATGGCTTCCGTTTTATGGCTGTTAAGTTGTAGGAAGTTGAGCTTCATCCACGCCTCTATCTCCTCCAGGCAGGTGGTCAGTGTGGATGTTGGCAGAGGGGCAGAAGAAGTGGGGGTTGTCCTGATGTAGAGCTGTGTATCATCAGCATAGCAGTGGTAAGATAAGCCATGCCTGCTAATGACACTACCCAGGGGGAGCATGTACAGTGAGAACAGTGTGGGGCCCAACACCGAGCCCTGGGGGACACCGCAGGTGACGTTGTTGGTGTGTGATTTTGCTTTGCCCAGGGCAACGTGCTCAGTTCTGTCAGTGAGGTACGAGGTGAACCAGTTCTTTACATTTCCTGATAGTCCAATGGTGTATTGCAGGCGGTGAAGGAGAATATTGTGGTCAACCGTATCAAAAGCAGCTGTTAAGTCCAGGAGGATGAGGAGAGATGGGGAGCCGGTGTCTGCTGCCATCAGGAGGTAATTTGTGACCCTGACCAAGGCTGTTTCTGTACTGTGGCCATAGCGGAAACCAGACTGGAATTTTTCAAACAAGTGATGTTGTATGAGGTGATCCTGGAGTTGTGCTGCAACTGTTTTTTCCAGAACTTTTGACAGAAATGGGAGATTTGAGATGGGCCTGTAGTTGGAGAGGACTTCTGGATCAAGGGTAGGTTTTTTTAATGTTGGTCTGATGACAGCAGTTTTTAATGCAGATGGGATATGGCCGGCCAGGAGGGAGTGGTTAATGATATTGGTGATGAGTGGAGAGACAGCAGAGATGTTGGCCTTCAGCAGAGCTGTAGGGAAGGGGTCTAGTGCACAGGTGGATGGCTTCATTTTCCTGATGACGTCCTCCACCTCTTCCTTTGTGATGCTGGAGAAGGAGCAGAGGGTCTGGACAGAGTCAATCGTTGGGTCAGCAGTTGGAAGGGGCAGGGCAGTAGTGGTGGAGAGGTGTGAGCGGATGTTATTCACTTTTTGTTTAAAAAAGTTGATGTGCATGTTGCACCTCTCCGTGGTGACATCAGATTGGGATGGTAATGGGGGTTTGAGAAGGTGATGGATAGTTGAAAAGAGCTGTTTGGAGTTACCAGGGCTATTGTTGATTATTGCGGAATAGAACCTGGACCGTGCATTATTCAGGGCTTCAGCATATGCCCTCCTGTGTTCCCTGTATGCCTGTTTGTAAACGGTCAGACCAGAGGCCTTGAGTCACCGCTCAAGGACATGCCCAGCAGCCTTCATTGTATGTAGTTCACTGGTGTACCAGGGTGCGGAGCGCGAGAAGGAGACTGACCTCGATGTTAAGGGGGCGTGGAGATCGAGGAGACTGCTCAGGGACTGGTTGTATAAGTCCACTGAGTCAGCAACAGAGAGGGAGTCAGTTGAGCCAGAGGAGAGATGTTGAAGGTCCAGGGCCAGGGCATCCATGTTGATATTTTTCACATTCCTGAAGTGGATCTGCCGCTTTGGTTTGGTGTGGGAGGAAGGAAAAGGGAGCTCCATTGAAACAACTCTGTGATCCGAGACGCCAAGATCATAGACCTGTAGGTTGCTGATGGGGGCGGAGTTTGAGATGACCAGGTCAATTGTGTGTCCTCTGGAGTGTGTGGGGGCATCAACATGTTGTTGTAGGTTGAGGGAGTCTGGCAGCTGAAGAAAATCAGCAGCGGGCTGGCATGAGGGGGTGTCAACATGAATATTTAAATCACCCAGAATGATGGTATTGGCAGAGGTAGTACAGAGTGTTGTGAGGAGATCAGACATTTCCGGGATGAAAGCAGAGTTGGGTTTTGGGGGCCTGTATATGAGTAGAACAGTCATGGGATGGGGGGGCTTGCATGTGAATGCAAGACATTCAAAGGAGGAAGTTGTAGGCAGCACCATGGGGGACAACTCCAGGTCCTGTTTGTGGATGACAGCTAGGCCACCACCGCGTCCAGTTCTGCGGGCTGCCTCCAAGTAACTGTAGCCTGGGGGACAGGCTTCGTTTAGGGCAGAGTAAACCTCTGGCTGGTGCCAGGTTTCTGTTAGACACATGAAGTCAAGTCCTTTTTCCCTGATATGCTCTTCAATCAAGCTGGATTTATTATTTAAGGATTGAGTGTTGAAAAGTTCAAATTTAACCAGTGACTGTGGAGTTATTCTCTGTACAGGTCGCAGAGCCTTAAAATCCACTCCGCGCAGGTTGGAATCCACTCCATGAAATCTATCCAGCCGGGAGTGCGGGGATCTCGCGATGTTACGTCTTTTGCCCTCAGCCGTCTCAGCGGACCTAATGGATGTGATGAAGCCGGCAGGCTGACCATAAATAAAGTTTCTCCCTGAGCCTCTGTGGATATATCGAGGTCTACGCAATAGTCCTAGCTGCTTAATGGTGGAAATACAGGGTGGGATGGAGCGATTGTTGTACTTCAGCAGCTGTGGGGCGAAGTACGTCAACATCGAACCTGATGTTGAGTGATGTTTGCCTGTTTGTAGCTAGGTACGGACCCGACGCATCTGGGGAAGAGCTGGGAGGCAGTGCAGAAAATCCACGAGACAGTAGAGACAGCTTAGCAGGTTGACCAGGGCATATTCCTCACCAGCAGCTGGTTGCACCAGCAGAACGTAAGGTCCAACTTAGGCTACGTTGAACGTAAATCGCCCAAACGTTCGACTTTACACTCTACTAAAAAAATAGCAGTTGCACCAAGCAGATAGTTTCGACGTAACACTAAGTTATAACTTATCTTCTACACCTCCCCTCTAGCTGGTGTAAGTTCCATATAAGATAAAGAACCGTTAAAAGAAAAAAACGTTTAAAGATTTCAACACTAACGCAGGGTAAAGATGGCTATTCGTTTTGAGCAATGGGAAGAGGAGTTTCAACGCGGTTTGCGCCGGGAACGGATTGTCCGTGACCGTATCGATCCATTTCTTTATTACGATGATGTAGAATTATATGCGCGATTTCGGTTTTGCCAGGCGGAATTACTCAGAATAACCGGCCTTCTGGACAACGACCTGCGGCACAACACCAACCGAAATTCGGCTCTAAGTCCAGCGATGCAAGTGTGTTTGGCTCTGAGATATTTTGCCACTGGGTCTTTTCAAAACCTAGTTGGTGACTCGGTCCATGTGCACAAGTCTACTGTCTGCAGAGCGGTTCGAGCTGTGGCAGTGTCTCTGTGCACACAGCAAATTCATGGGTGTTATATTTCCGGCGTTTTGACAAATTAACGACGTCGCAGTGATAACTGTTGTACTATCTACACTAATGGTGTAGCTTCAATTAAACGTCATCGTTGATTGGCAGCGTTAGTGTCAATCAACACCTATTCGGTGTTGGGAGTTCCATCCGGGGTATTTTACATCCACCTGAATCTTCCGCCAAGAAGTCCGCCATTACTTCGCCTGAAACTGATGCGTGAGCACGACGTGGTCCATAGTTCTGTGGTAAGTAAGTTATGTTTATTGAGTCTACGTTTGAAAAACGTCGATCGATAAAGAACCAGTATTTGTCTGTTGCTTTTTCCGATGTATAAATGTGATTTTGCTTTTTATAAAACGCTAGGTTTGAACAATGTAGGCCTACCATGCCACGATACCTTTCCCGCTCGAAGTCAAACGTAAAGTTAAGTCGAGGCTGAATTAAAAGTACATGTTTTTCTAAATGTTGCTCATCAACGAGGTTGTAAAGTAGTAAATTCGGGATATTCAATGATATGAATCTTAAGGACTGCGCCGTCGGGTTCTCGACTCTCTGGTACTTCCACACATGTCCATCATGGCCGAGATAACCCCACACCACCACGGTGTGGGGTTATCTCGGCCGTGTTGGAGAAGGAACTGAGGGAAAGGAACGTTGGCTTTGACTCTCTAAAGTCCAGAGACTGAACCGTTACATGGAGGAGGAAGGGGCGAAGTCCACATGTTATTTCTCCGACGCTCTGTTGTTCCGACCTCTCGTCGTATGCGGACGAGTCCAGCCGGAGGAGTCCGCATACGACCGAGAGGTCGGAACAGAGCGTTGAATACCTTTCCACCAATTCCTTCAACACCATAGCCGAGATAACTTCCACTGTGAGTCTTTACTTGTTGTAGAAGTACCAGAGAGTCGGGAGAACCCGGCGGCGCAATGAATGAATAAAGACCGTAAACACGGAAGAAAAAAACTTTTATTTTTAGGTGACATGGAGAGACGTGAGCGTAACAGGTGTATCAGTTCACACCGCCACCGTCGGAATGTCTGAATGTTTCTTTATTAGAACAAGCACAACCACCAACACTCCCGGAGCAGTGAGCCCAGCGCAGCCTCCCGAAGCCCCGGCGGGAGGCTTGCCAGATCGGGCCCGATTTCTCGCCCTAGCGCGCTGCAGCTAGGGTTGCCAGATTGGGCAGCGCGCTGCAGCTAGGATTGCCAGATTGAGCGGGAAATCTGGGCCAATCTGGCAACCCTGGCGCCGAGACGCTTTAGAAACGGCGTAAAACTAAGCGGCCGTGAGACGGGCGTAGAACGCTGCCGGTGTAAATCAGTGCACATTGTTTCCAGTTAGCTAGAATTCTAGCCCATGTTGAAATTAGTGACATTTTAAAACGTTCATTTCTCATCATCAGGTAACGTCACCCTGACACGGTGACGCAGTGACGATGATTATCAAGGTGAAGTACTTCAACTTGAAGAAATATGTAAAGATATCTGAGCCATGTTTGGAAATGTTCATAACTGAAGGTAAGTGCTAACGAGATAGGCAAGGTTAATGTGAAGAGGTGGTTGTCTGAAGGTGCTGATATTAGCTTGAACTTAACTTGTCTAATTGTGCTGTGTGGGTAGCCTGGAAATCCAGACCACATCTAGGGCTACAAAGTAAAATGTGCTTGCGCTACCTCTCAGTGCTTCAGGACCGTTTGGGTAGAAGCAATGTGAGCAGTGTTGCCAACTCTCACAGAAAATAAGCAACCGGGACGCTGAAAACAAGCCCAAAACAAGCGACTGAAGAAAAAAACCCTGTTCCTGTTCTTGAATTCCCATTTTTACCTGTTTTCTTATAGCGTTTTGTGTTCAGATGTAGGGTAAACTAACTTGATTCTCTTTTCTTTATATATTTCAGTTCGGGTAAAGTTCTCCATTCCTGAAGACAAGACCTTGACAGTGACCGATGATGGAGGAACTGAAGTCGATGCTGATGTGTTTCCAGAGTTGGTTACAAAGGACGTGTGCTTGGTCATCCATGATTCTGAAGGAGGTATGTTACATATAGTGAAGTATGTTTGTACGCACGCTAAAACACCAACTTGCATGGAGTTGCAATGCAGAGATGTTGCTAGTGAGGAATTGTGGTATTCATGGTTAAAGTGTACTTGAAAGTGTTTCCCCCCCCCCCCCCCCCCCCTTTGCTAGAGTCGCCTGCCAGTGAGTCTTCAGGTAGCCTCACGGATACACTTTCCCTGTTGAGTAGTCAGGGTAGTGAGGTCGAACTTAGCCAAAGCAAAAGGGCATGCTTGGGGGCAGAGATGTTGCAGTGTGTTACAGCGAAAGATGTGAGTCTGCAAATATTCATATACTGGACAGGCTTAAATGTGTCGGATATTCGCCTTTTTGCTTTACTTTTACTTTTTTGTCCAACACCTGGATGTGTGCACCACAGAATGTTTTTTGTAAAAAGAATAAGCAGGACATTACTCAATGTACAGTTTTCACTTTGTTGTTGAATGTTACGACTATTTTCTAGTGATGCGTGTCTTCGCGATGATTTCAGTTGGTGAAGAATGTTCTGCTGGAGAAGCCTGGTGGTGCAACAGTCCTGAAGGAGTACGAGGACACTGGGAAAATATGTGACAGTTCCAGACGGCAGATGGTGAACATTTTAGCAGCACACATGACAGAAAAAGAGGGGTATGATAGTCCTAAACTTATTTGTTAATCATGGTTCTTCCATTTTATGTAGTACAAAAAAAGCATGTAGTATTGTATTTTTATTTGTTCATATTAGGAGAATTCCACAACGACTGACTAAGGAGAAATATGCACTTGGCATCGTCACTTTGTTCCCTTCCCTGCAAGATCCAATGTCAAAGAAAGGCTATGTAAGTTCTATTTAATATTTTGGGGTCCACATGTGGGCCGGTGGCCTCCGAGATCGGAGGCCACCGACTTCACCCCCCTCCCCCCCCCCCCCGACGATCGGAACCGGAGAATGCGTCGCCAGAGTATGCGTGCCCCCCCCCCGCCAACAAACGGGGAACGGGGAGGCAATTAATTGTAAATATTAGTTCATGGAAGAATATAGCATTGTGCAGGGGTGATGTGAGAGAAGGTGTAATTTTCT
This sequence comes from Gadus macrocephalus, assembly GCF_031168955.1. Classification (NCBI taxonomy): domain Eukaryota; kingdom Metazoa; phylum Chordata; class Actinopteri; order Gadiformes; family Gadidae; genus Gadus; species Gadus macrocephalus. Next base: position 14,253,436 of record NC_082383.1, on the reverse strand, counting down.
CTCTTCCAGAGTACTCTGGTCATTCATTGTAGGGACATAGATAACAGAGAATTGTGTTTTTGTTAGGAGCATTTCTATGATGCCCAAAGTGGATCAGGCTTCCTGGCTTGGAGACTCAAGACTATTCAACGGAAGACCAAATTTCATCCCGAGTCATCTAGTTCCCCTAAGGTAACTGCATTTCATTTTTAACTGCATTTCATTGGTTCTGTACCTGTACTCTGCTACTGACAATAAAGTTGAATCTCATCTAATCTAAGGCTGCTGTTGTGATGGGAGGTGGTCCAACACTCGTCAGGGACAACAGTCAAGAAGATCAGCTTCAGGATGAGCAATGCAAAGAGGCCATTTCCTTGATGACTCATACCAACGAGCGTGACACCATCTTCCAGAAGATGCAAGAAACCTTCCATTTCCGGCAGGGGCTCATCCACAATCCTGAAACCTCGGCATCAGTCCTGTCCATGTTCCCAAGACTTTTGGACACAAAAGGATTGGTAAGTCTGTAAATGCTACAAGTGAAGTATTCTGCTTTTCGACTGCCTTATTCTCAATTGTCATTTGTGTTATCTTCCAGGTTCTTCAAGACTTCAGCCTTCTCTTCGGAGCAGAAACAGCAGCCAGACTTCTGGAAAGGTGGCCCTCATACAAACCAAAGTTGATAAAAGAAGCCGCTGCCCTGGTACAGACCCCGTTATTGCAACGCCTTTTACAATCTGCCAGAGGGGAACAAGTGGAGTCATCGGCAGATTACCACCCAGGTAAATGTTCATTGGTTTAAGCATGCCAATAAGTGAATGCGTTAAATGGCAGTGTTAAGGGTGGAGTTATAGATGCTAAAGAGTTTGTAAATGGATATATATGTATTTGTATACACTAACTTTTAAACCACTCAAACCATACCATTTTCCAAGCTCATGTCCTCTAGATGTGAATAAACATGCAAAGACAGATGTCACACCTTCCACCTATGTCATGTTCCTACAATGTATTGTAACGCATTGATTTTCAATGTAAATCTATAATTCATGTTCAGCAGGGTCAGACCTTTATTTAAAAAAAAAAAAAAAGTTGGTTTTTGTGGAAGGGGTTGCACGATAAGGCCCCCGTAGCTCACGGCCTAATTACTTATAAAACACCATCTCATTATCATCCCTTATTCTGGATTTTTATATATAACTTCCCCAAACCAGGTTGGGACAGCGATATGTCCACTTTACTCCTCCTGTTACACATCCTGTCACCTCAGCCAGCTGGGAGGAAAAGGGGTCACAAGATCAGTGCAAGGGATGCCATTGACCACCTGGTCGTTTTTCACAAGGTTTGTAATTCCGGTACAAAAACTGCTTTGAATTGTGGTTTGATTTAGACTTGAATACTTATTATTGTCCTTTCTTCCATGTTCCCTTCAGTCATGCCAGAGTCTGGATGAACATTTGGATTCTGATGAACGTCAACAGCCGTATCTGCTTGCCTCTGGAACCACCAAACGAGCCATCAGCGCCTTCTACATCACCATGGATAAGAAGCTCGTCCCATGCCAGGGAAACACATCTCTTGCAGCATTCGATTAACTTTTCAAGGTCCATTTTGTCTTCAGTTTGAATTACGATGAGTCTCTTCGCAGTATGTACACGTTTATCCAGACAACGATCTACAACATTGATGTGGGATCAACCAAAGAGAGTCCGAAACTAAAAGAGTTGCGGGCAAAGTTGCTGCATGATGTATAGGTGTTACATTTGTAGGACACTACTTGGCTCTAGTGGGGCCTTGGTTCAACACCTTAAACTGTTACATAAGTTGTATCCTGGTTGTTGCTTAGAATTTAGAATTTAGTCTTTAGCATTAAAACATCAGTTAGCTATTGCCTATCATTGGGAGGCGTTCACGGTTAGAGGTATTGAATCAGGACCAGTAAAAACCCAAATGTTAAGTGAATTAGATGAAGAAGAGCTGGTCTGTGAATATTTTCAACTCGATAGGTCCTCTACTGTATCTTCTACTGCATGGGTGAAATGCGACGGCATTGACTATCACATAGGATCTGCTGTGTGTAGATGTTGAGGAAGAAATGCCATTGTTTGGTAAAATTGTTTTAATAATCCTAAAAAAAGAGGCTATACATTTTGTTCTTATTGAGTTAAATTCTGTTGAGCATCTCCATGCCTTTCAAGTTGAAGAAATTGACCATATGTACATTGTAAATCGAGATGATTTGCAGCATCACAAGCCTTTCGACCTGCAGATGTCCTATGGCTGTGACGCATTGTTTTATATTGTACCTGACTGCTGCATTTTGTAAGATGGCGTTGCTGCTGAATTTTGTAAGATGAGTCATGGTGCGATTTTGTCAGATGAGATTTAATTAAAAAAAGTCTAATATAATGCATTTCTAGTAAGTATTTTTGTTCAGGTTCATATGGAAAAGACCAACTAACATTTTGTAGCATAATATAAAGTAAAAACAACACCTATATTGTCAATTTGACACTGGGTGAAATGTTAAAAAATAACACTTTTGGAGTTGATATCAAAGGAAATAACAATAAACTGGTGTTTAAAAATAACACTTTTGGAGTTGATAATAAAGGAAAGGTAACAATAAACTGGTGTTTAAAAATAACACTTTTGGAGTTGATAATAAAGGAAAGGTAACAATAAACTGGTGTTTAAAAATAACACTTGGAGTTAAATTTAGGGAAAGAAATAACAATAAGCTGGAGTAAATGATTCCGGCTTGGTGTTCCTGAGGAACTCTTAAAGTGTAACATTTTATCACTTTGTTAGTGTTGTAGTTTATTACACTAATGAAAGTGTCAAATTAACACTTTTGTGGTGGTCCCCATATATACACCCTGAAAGTGTTGGATTTAACTCTTTCAGTGTAAAAATGTCGATTTAAAATTTGCTGTGCAGGCATCTGAACACACATATGTTCGCTTCCCTGTACAGCCTGGGGAACTAAACCATGTCCGTCAACAATTTTACCGGATCGCTGGTTTCCCAAATGTGACAGGCTGTGTTGACGGAACGCACATCCGTATCAAGACCCCAACGGACCACAAACCTGTTTTTGTCAACAGAAAAGGATACCATTCCATAAATGCACAGATAGTCTGTGACGCCGACCTTAAGATTACGAATTGTGTCATAAAATGGCCAGGATCTAAACATGACAGTTACGTATTACGGCACTCACAGTTCGGGGAAGACTTTGAGGCAGGGAGACACCCTGGAAGGCTCCTCGGTGACTCTGGGTACCCCCTTAGGGATTGGCTTATGACCCCATATTTGTCACCTGCCAGTCGCTCGCAGGAGCGCTACAATGTTGCCCACATTCGCACAAGAAATGTGGTCGAACGCTGCATAGGAGTGCTGAAGAAGCGGTGGGCCTGTTTGCACAGAGGTGACTAAAAAAATATTGCTGATTTCTAATTCTAAATTAGTTAGTCTTTGTGAAATCCTATTGTCAGAGACTCTTCTGTGATTAAAAAGTCCTAAATCTGTATTAAGATGTACGATTTGCAAGTCTTTCGAAAAACTGTACATGTAAGAAGTTATAAGCAGGTCTAAGGCTATTCCTCCTGTATGAATTCATTAATTAATTAATTATTATCACTAACAGGCATCAATATGGAGCCAGACAGGGCAGCTGTTGTAGCAGGTGCCTGCGTTGTTCTCCACAACATGGCAATGGAGTGGAAGGTGCCTCTGATGGAGGATGGATTGCAGGACCTCGAAGGAGACCAAGACGTCCCCCTGCATAATGTGGTTGTACCAGCCGGGGCAGTAGCTACCCGGGACTACCTCGCTACCACCTATTTTGGATGAAGGCTGTAATAAATTAAGCTACTATGTAGCCACCCTAAATTCTACGTGTTCTAAGTGTTCTTATACGGTATAAATAAGTCATACTAACACCATATTGATAGGTTAAGATTAGAGCAACAGTTCATGAACAGACAAGGTGCATCGGTTACTCCTCAGTAGACATAGATGATTTACTCAGATGCAGATGACTTATAACCAGTTAAATTTTTTGAAAAAGTAGTCCTATCTAGCATGAATGACTGATTCAACCATACAAACAATATTTTTCTGAAAGCATACACCCTCAGGATGTGATCTACAGTAACCCAGTTTATAATCCTTAGACATCATAGATTTGATTTTTGTAGGACAACCTTTGACAGCAGCCAATGTCTGTTAAACCCATTTTTCCCCCGGGGTAGGCCAAAAAAATAAATAGAATACAGTTCTAATTTCCCATACACGAAGTAGCCAAATCTACATACACAATATTTCTTTACTATTATCAATATGCATGTTGACTTATCTGACAACAAACACTGGAAAGCCCCACATTACTAAAGCTTGATTGTTCCTGAATACTCATTACACCATCTAATGGCGTAAAAGTGGTACTGCATAATACCATTTACAGATGTACTCTTATTACAATGTGAACTTACTTGTTGTCAATGACACAAAATACACTGAATTACTACAGATTGGACTAATACAGCAATTAAATACCTGAGTATTTCTCAGATTGTACTGAAACTGTACGTCTTGCCTTTTGGAATGAAGAACAACATAAACAGATTCATCAGTTAATGAATTTATTAAATCTCAGTGAATGTCTTGTAACCATAGATTCTCAGCTCCTCCTGCAACTTTAATATTTCTAAATTTAGTTTCTGTTTTTCCAATTCTAATTTCTCCTTCTCTATCTTTATCTTTTCTGTCTCTTGCTTACTTTTCTCTATTTCTACTCGTAAAAGCTCCTCTCTAAGGAAGTCAATGTCAGTTCCTCTCCTCAAACGTTTTGGTGGTGGTGGTGGTGGAAGGCTTTCTGGGATGGTGATGGGCGCAGTTTCCTCATGGCTCGTCATGGGCACAGTCCCAGGGTCCTCCACGGGCATGGGTGCAGAATCCTCCACGGTCACGTTGGACGTGGTGTTCTCCAGGCCAGCAGTAGCTTCGGCCTCCTCCTGGACCATGGGTTGCACCACGCCACTCTCCACGCCCCCCCCAACAATCCCTCTAAGACAAGGAGAGGTGTCCCCAATTATATCTAAAACCATAGAGGAGTATGGCCCCATATCCCCTTTTCCACCACCCCCAGTTGGCACATTCTTTGGGAAATCTTCAGCTGCCTGTATCTTTAGGTCACTCCATTTCTTGCGCACATCTTTTACCTCCCTCAATTCTACCCCTTTGGCAGTAATTGCTTCGGTAATTTGTTCCCATGTCTCATTTTTTTTTTTGTTAGTGATAAAATTATTAAGCTTGGCTTCAAGGAGTGTTTTGTTCTCACTGTATAGATTTAACAGTAGCACAATTTCATCATGGGTGAAGTTTTTCTTGCGAGCACGGCGGTCAGACATGGTCAAGCCTGAAACACATGAAAATCAAAGCATGACTTGTTACTAGCTCATTCTATACTTTATTTCCTACAGCAGACAAAATAACGGACTCCTGCCATTATACACTTTAGTCCATGTCAACGGCCCCAAAAGGGGCGTAACTACTAGCACTAGCAGCTAGCGTTACTTTACGTTATCACTTCAGAAACATTGTAAACATGTTATTAACACAAATGGCAGCAACGAGAAGTAGACCAAACGAAATAATAACATTAAGCACAGTTGCTGATTGAATAGTGTGAAACTGACTTACCTAGGACTGATGATCTCTCGTCGTCGTCGTAGAGTAGTTTTCTTGCTTGGCAATTTTGCAGAAGTTGGCAGTTAATTCCGTTAATACCTTCTTCACGTGAAATTAGTTGCTAATCAACTGTCTTACCTCCTCGAGAGATAAAATAAAAAACTCCTCGAGCCCACGTACAAACCAACATTTCTAGAGCTATTCCATACAATGCATAGCCAGGTAGAGGTTAAAAACTCACGACACACACAACGAATAGCATACAAAGCATATTTATTTCTTTATTACTACTACTTATACTATATCATTTTAGAGAATAAATGACTGAAACTGTTTTGTTTGCCCATTTGGGTGCTAACGCGTCTTCACTCGGATAAGTTGGAAACTTGCCGGTATTTCCTGTTTACATTGTTAGCTGTCAATGATTGGCTTGAAATTATCTAAACGTCATTAAAAGCGACACTAGTACAATTTACGCACTACCAGTAACGTTACAACTTAAGTTATGGTGGTGCAACCAAAATTTAGAACACCTTTAGTTTGACACTAGCTACGTCGAACGTAGGGTTACGGCGGACTTTACACCCGAACTTACGATCGGCCTTACGTTCTGCTGGTGCAACCGACTGCAGGATCACCGAGCTACTTGTTTTTAGCCGTTGTTACTAGGGACGCCAAAATAACAAGTGAGCTACACGGCTCTTCACAATAACACAATAACACTGGAACAACTAAAGACAGTCCATAAGCTTGCTTTTCGTCGCTGATGTAGCTTGCAGGGAACCAAGTAGAGATTATATGTCAACAAAAAATCACTTTTTAAAGTAAAATTGGCCAAAATTGGCCCAAAAATTGCTTGGAGAAGCGGCGAACAGACAGCGCCAGCGTCCTCTCCGTTTGTTGCCTAGTGACAACAATATCCGACACCTCTACATCCTCTCCACCAATGCCCTGGGCCCTATCGCCTCTAACATCAGGCCTTCTGTCAGAAATCTCGGGGTGATTTTTGACAGTGCCTTCAAGTTGGAGCAGCAGATCAGTGCAGTAGTTAGGAAAAGCTTTTTCCTGGCCTCCACATCCATGCAGCCCAGTCTCTAAATATTTTTAAGTCCCATTTAAGGACCCACCTCTTTTCACTTGCATTTCATTAGTGTCTCCTTTTTTTAATTGCCAGTGAATAGTGTCCCCTTGTTACCTTTTAAATTTTCTCTCTGTAAATGCGCTATAGAAATAAAAATTTACTAGACTTCACTTGACTACATCTCCCGCCGGTGCAGGGTTCTTCTTCGTGGCCAAAGGATTCGCGGCCTTGCATAGATAACAGGGGACTCAACGGGATCATTGTTAAGAACCGCAATCTTCTACCCCTTATAAACACAGCGTTCAAAACTGTACATGGAGCTCAGATTTTCCCTAAATTAGACCTAGAAGTGCTTACAAAGAGAATCAAATCAATCAAAACCAAATCAAATCAAATTTATTGTCATTTTGTTGATTACAAGTAACAACAAAACGAGAAGGTGTTTCTCAGGGATCATGATCAATTCAGTACATACATTGCCACACATTCATTTCACACATACATCCCAATGATGAATAAAATAGATGTAGCTGGATGGCTTAAATAGCTAAAAGACCATAACATACAACCCGGTCTCACGAAAATACGTGACACTGTCACGTTATTTAATCTATTGAAACGTGATCAGGGACACGTATTTTCAAAAATTTCGTGTCAAAAAGCACAAATTTCAAACCCATGTATTTCAATTGGGAGTATTTGTCGTGTCACTAAGCACGACTTCCAAACTAAGGTTCTGTCCGGGAGTGTTCTCCCTAATGTCCCTTAAGGAGCTCCGTACAGAACATTTATTGTTAAAAATTGTCTGTGATAACTAACAATATGACAGCTTTTGGCCACCCGTTTCTACTTTCACCTTTGATTCTGAGAAATTGTGACAATTCACGGATATATTAAATGCAGGTGCGCTGCTCAGGCAAACCGCGAAGGAAAAAAGGGTAGCTGCTTCATCTGTTCTTTTTAGAATTGTATGTCTTGATGTTTTGATCTAGCCATATATCTATTGTCTTGTTTTTGGCTATGTGAATTGTTACGTATTTTAAGAACCTAAAGCAACCCACACATAGACCTTATGAAGCAGGACCAAACATATAAGCCGTAAATACTATACATAGCCACAAGGGGAACAGGACCTTACTGAAGGCTGCAATAACAGCTCCATCCACAGAGGGCAGCACCAGACAGGTAAGGAGGCCGAGGGTAATACGTCAACCCGGCTCCTCCCACTACTTCCGGGCTTGAGGATCCATACCATAACAGACGGTTGGAGCCAGAGCAAGCTAGAATTCTCCCGGTAGCTATTGGACAGGGTTATAGGTCTATTGATCAGCTAGGAGAACGCTCGCACGTGCTTAGACACATCTTCAATCTCTCCTTGCTTCAGAGTATCAGTTTACCATACCGAAAATACTTTATACTAAATAAAGTCTCTTTAAAGCTATTCCTTTGGATTTGACCACTTTCCTTGAAGAACTACGTAATAATTTGGTGACCCCTTGACGTTCTTGGGAAGTTCCGGACCGAGACTAGCGACCACGAGGCCGTCGGGACGCAATACAAGCTGGATGCAGGCGCCATTGAAAGGTAAACAGAGCCTGTTGTCAATGACCAAAATCTGTAATAGTTAGAATAGTAACATTTAGGCAAATAGCTTGTACTGCCTCCGCCTGGCTGCGGGGTCTCGTGGTCTCGGATTGAAATTCATAAACAGCCGGTTAGATAAACGGCCTCGGATACGCTAACAGATTAAATTAAATAACTGCCTCAAAAAGCAAAGAGCTAGGAGTGTGTTTTATATGGGTTTGTCGATAGACTGTATCCAATCCCGTCTAGATCTTATGTTTGTACCAACGTGGGAGACGTATTACCTGTGGTTTTAGTGTTATATGGTGAATGTGCCGAAGTTAAGCCGGGCCACCATAAGGTCCGGTCGTCAGACCCCCCCCCCCCCCCCTCTCCCCATCCTTTTGTCTCCACAGGTCTGGTCGTCAGCGCGGCGTGCGAATAGTGTGTGCTTAGTCATTTAAGTGTTGGCCATAGCCCCTGTGCCGCGACCCCCTCCCCCTGCTGGCCGGAACAACGCCTGCCTCACTCCTGCCGCAACACCTCATTCCTACTCTCCAGACAGCGGCCCCCAACTGCTCACCCACGCCTAGCCCCAACAGACGCGCCTTTCCAGACATCATGGCCTCGCTCGATGTGCAACCTCGCCTAACGGAAGCGAGACCTGATCCAGACACCCCGGCCCAGATGAGGGCGGCAGTAGCCAGGTATTTGGCAGCGAACGCCCTGAAGGACAAGGCGTTGTCCACTAAACAACAGAAAAAATGGGCTGCGCGAGAGGAAAAGTACAGAAAGGAGTGGGAACAGATTGGAGTTTGGGCTGTTGGGGTAAAGGTCACCACCGGCCTTACCACAGCGGCCTGGGAGCAAACCCTGAAGGAGAGCGAATGGGCTGCGACAAGACGCGGAAACACGAAGAAGGTACGAGAGAAGGATTCAGTCGACTACAGGAAGAAGAGGGAGAAATACACCTACGCCCTACTCAACGCATACAATGCGGCAATCAACATGGAAGCACGGAAGAGGGAAGAGCGACCTTTCCCGCCAAGAGAAAACCGTATTGAAAGGGCTGTCTGCACCACCTCACGTCGAGAAGCATGCGGCCCCACTCACCCTGGATGGAGCGGACGTTGAAGATAAAGGAACGCCATGTGGAGAGGACAACACCAGCCTCCGCAACAACACCTACCCCAGCCTCGAAGAAAACCCGCCTTTCCCAAACGTTACAAGGGCTCCATCACCATACGGCTGCTATGACCACTCGGCGCCTCGAAATTCCAAAGACCCTGCCCTCCAATTCCCAATACTCCACATAGAGAAGGGACCTGTAGAAATCTCGTACAACGATCAACCCCCACCGTCGTTCGCAGGAGGAAGTCAGGATTACGGTGGCGTTGAGTACGACTCGACGAAGGGGCCAAAGAACGGGACCGACCGCGTGATAAAAGGGAGGAGCGGCCCGGGTGCAATAATTGGTCGAGAAGCGGACCACCCTCCGGGCGCAACGAACGTCGGCAACCCCCAATCCTACTCAACCCAGCAACAGCAGCTACAACCCAACCCCCAGCACCAACAGCAGCAGCAACATCAGCAGCTACAACCCAACCCCCAGCACCACCAACAGCAGCAGCATCAGCAACTACAACCCAACTCCCAGCAACTGCAACAGCAGCAGCATCAGCAACATCAGCAGCTACAACCCAACATCCAACAACAACAGCAACAGCAGTATCGGCAGCTACAACCCAACTCCCAGCAACTGCAGCAGCAGCAGCAGCATCAACAGCAGCTACTACCCATTCCCCAGCCCTACCCAACGCAGCAGCAGCAACAACCCAACCCCCAGCACCACCAACAGCAGCAGCAGCATCAGCAGCTACAACCCAACTCCCAGCACCAACAGCAGCATCAGCAGCTACAACCCAACCCCCAGCACCAACAGCAGCAGCAGCAACTACTACCCATCCCCCAGCCCTACCCAACGCAACAGCATCTACTACCCATCCCCCAGCCCTACCCAACGCAGCAGCAGCAGCAACAGCATCTACTACCCATCCCCCAGCCCTACCCAACACAGCAGCAGCAGCAACAGCATCTACTACCCATCCCCCAGCCCTACCCAACGCAACAGCATCTACTACCCATCCCCCAGCCCTACTCAACGCAGCAACAGCATCTACTGCCCATTCCCCAGCCCTACCCAACGCAACAGCAGCAACAGCAGCTACTACCCATTCCCCAGCCCTACCCAACGCAGCAGCAGCAACAGCAGCTACTACCCATTCCCCGGCCCTACCCAACGCAACAGCATCTACTACCCATTCCCCAGCCCTACCCCCAGCAGCAGCAGCATCTACTACCCATCCCCCAGCCCTACCCAACGCAACAGCATCTACTACCCATTCCCCGGCCCTACCCAACGCAACAGCATCTACTACCCATTCCCCAGCCCTACCCCCAGCAGCAGCAGCAGCAGCAGCAACTACTACCCATTCCCCAGCCCTACCCAACGCAGCAGCAGTAACAGCACCTACTACCCATTCCCCAGCCCTACCCAACGCAGCAGCAGCAGCTACTACCGAACCCCCGGCTCTACTCAGCGCAGCAGCAGCAGCGACAACAACAACAAGACGTCACTCAACCCGACTCAACCCACCAACAACCCCAACAACAGCAGCAACAACTCAACCCTCAACTCTACTCAGCCCAGCAGCTGCTACAACCCAACCCTCAACTCTCCTCAGCCCAGCAGCAACTACAACCCAACCCTCAACTCTACTCAGCCCAGCAGCAGATACAACCCAACCCTCAACTCTACTCAGCCCAGCAGCAGCTACAACCCAACCCTCAACCCGACTCGACCCACCAACAACCCCAGCAACAACAGCAGCAACAACCCAACCCTCAACTCTACTCAGCCCAGCAGCAGCTACAACCCAATACTCAACTCTACTCAGCCCAGCAGCAGATACAACCCAACCCTCAACTCTACTCAGCCCAGCAGCAGCTACAACCCAACCCTCAACTCTACTCAGGCAAGCAGCATCAGCAGCTACAACACAACCCCCAACCCGACTCAACCCTACTCTACGCACCCCAACAACAACTACAATACAATCCACAACTACCGCAACACCAGGAAATTCAACAACCCATCCAGCATCTACAAGGAGACCAAGGCTGTTCCAACCAAGGACAGCACGGACAAGGACACCTGGGGAGCCCGAACTCCCCTAACATTCAAGAACAAGGGCAAGACAACAGTGAAAACCCACAGTGCGTACAAGGGAACCCCGTAAACAATGATGCAAGTACGGGGGCCGTACAGAAGACGCACGGCACTCACGCGGGAGCAACCTCGGAATCAAGGCAAGAGCAACAAAATCAGCCTCCCAACCCGCAACCCGAGGCAAAGATCGCACGACCAAGACGGATCGCCGCACTAAGAAGACCAAGACGAAGGATACCAGTCCGAACCGGTCCGGCGACGAATGCTCGGACGGCAACGGCGCCGCCTTGATAGCACCCCTGATGACGGACGCATGGGATAGAGAAATATTCTCATCATGGGGACACCGAGAAAGGCTTGCCCTGGGCTACCGCTTGCCTTCGATCACGGCGGGAGCTGCGGCCTGGATCAGGACGTTCGAGGAGGAGACATCAGGTGATGTCCTGGCCATAGGAGATGTAAGGGCCATCATCGGAAGAGCCCACGGTTCCGACAAAACAATAGAACTGGAAAGAATGACCCGTACTACTCAAGTGCCAGACAAAACACCCTTCGACAGATACCGAAATGCCTTCTGGGATAACCTCAAACTACAATACCCACCAGACCTCAGTGCAGTGGGGATCCAAGGCCTGACCATCAAACCAGAAGAAACCGTCCATGCTTACGTAAGGAGAGCCGAAATACTCTGGGCAGACAAAAATTACTGCCACCCGTACGAAACCAACCTGGCAAACAACACCTTCCGAAAGGCGGTCTTGAGTGGGCTACCGCCCGAGGCCCAGAATGGACTGGAGACGGTGGTTGGACTGTGCGTCAAACCGAAGGCAGAGTGGATGGAACACCTCATTCACCACTTCAATCTTAGCAAAAAGAAGCAAGCACACCACGACGGAGGTCTGGGGGAACTATTTAAACAGATGTGCAGGGTGAACATAAAAAAGGACGTGGAGGAGACCCGGCAGCTCAAGAGAGCCGAAGAAGACCCGGATTACATGGCCATGATGTCCCTAATGTCACATCAACATGAAACAGTCCCTCAGGTGACCCCACTTCCAGAGTGGCTACAACAGGGCAACAACCCCACCGCATACGCTGCATACGTGGCCGTCGCCATGCAACAATCAGGTCAACAAAGACAGAACCATCCATACAGAGGAGGAGGACCAGGAAGAGGAAGAGAAAGGGAAAGGCTGATACGTCAGTATCCATGCATGCATTGCAACCAAATGGGACACTGGATCAAGGACTGCCCCAAGTACCACTCCGACATGGCCCAATCTAGGTTCCCGTCACAACAACAAAATCTAAAAAATCTAAATACTGGCCTCAAGGATCTGCCCGCATCGGGCAACTCCATGTTAAACTTACAACAATAGGGATGCCCAGAGGACGAGCGGGCGAGAAAGGAACTTGGCGTCGGACTACCTACTGTGGACGCATACGTAGGTGGACACAGATGCACGTTTCTAGTGGACTCGGGAGCATCCGTATCAACTATCGGAAGTCTCGCGGGAAAAACACCCCCACTCTCTCGCCGCTCTCTAAAAACCATGGGATTCTCTGGGAAACCCATGGAACGACCGTTCACAACCCCACTCAACTTCGACATACTAGAACAGAAAGGATTTCATTCATTCCTATACGCCCCAAAATGCCCCCTTCAATCTATTAGGAAGGGACCTAATGGGTTCCCTACAAATCACTCTTGCCTGCAACTTGGGAGGCATCACCCGGTACCACCCCGCCAAACCCGCCCCAGATGAAGCACACATGTTCATGTTAATAGACGACCCAAAGCCAGAAGCTCATGACGACACCACCATCTACTGGCAGGGAACAGCACAGACAACTCCAGGACTGGAAAGCACATTTCGGGATTGGGAAATGTGGATCCAGGAAATCGGGGAATACAATGAACTGTTGGACCCATTACACTGCACGCTCAACATCACACACGAGCAGGACCTGACCTATGATGAACCATGGTACAACCAGAAGGATGGACAGCTGGAGGACCTACGATGTGGAGATATATACCTGGGACCCGAAGGAGTGGCGGCAGGAGTCGACCTCACAGAAGAACAACTATCCTGGTTCCAGCTGGAACCAGAGAGTGTCCCTCATGTCTCCCTCTTGGTCAGCACAGACCACGAACCCAAACAACTCGGACCAATGGTGAAAAGAGCACAAGAGGTCCGTGAATGGCAATCCACAGACAAACAATATCTACCCAGAAGCCCGGATGCAGAATTCTGGAGAATATCCTCACGAACCACGAACAAGGCGATCGGCCGAAGAGTGGACGGACATCGGATGGTGATCGACAACAACACCAAGAGCGACGACCCAGAAGACCCAGAAGTGACCACCATGCTTACACGCATTGAGAAGACGGTGTGGGCAAATGGACCGTATGATGTGGGACACACCCCGCAGCACAACATTGTGGTGAACGTGAAGAACACTCAAACACAAAACTACAACTGGTTAAAGAAGAGATTACTTTCTTGGGGAAAGTAATAGGAGGGAATAGAAGAGAGATCGGCAAAGGACACAGAAGCGCGATCAAAACCTATCCAAAGCCAATCACAGTCCGACAAATGCTAGCATTCCTAGGACTGACAGGATATAGCCGGACCTACATCCCCGATTACACCAACAACAACAGGTCAGGTCTCGTTAAGGTACTGTCGAGGGACAGAAAGTATCTTTGAGCTGAATTTTTGTGAGATGCTGCCCTGTGGGACCAGGATGGACCGGGTCTACCAGGCAGAAAAGTACATGTGCCAAGACTGTGATGGATCTCACATTATCCACGAGCGGTGGTCTCCCAGATTTGACCCGTCGGAAACGAGTATGCACCAGTCCCGGGTAGTTTTGATAAAAACATATACATAGACGCAATAGGAGTAGGAGTAGTGGATAAATTACATATACTATAATCAACAACGGTTTGTTAATTTTACAGAAGATGCAGTCAAAGGACTGTCCGAACAATTGGATGCCACCTCCCGGATGACATATCAGAATAGGCTAGCCTTAGATATGTTATTAGCAGAACGAGGAGGGGTGTGCGGGATGATAGGGACAACATGTTGTACTTTTATCCCCAATAACACAGCACCAGATGGGTCCGTGGCCAGGGCGTTGGCCGGACTGCGATCCCTCAAGTTGGAGTTGGCCAAGAACTCCGGTATTAGTGACCCAAAAGCTGGATGGATGGAGAACCTGTTTGGTAGGTGGAAAGGCATAATCCAGTGCCAGGTGGCATTCATGTTTACGTAGGAATCAGATATAATCCGTTGAACTTGGATGAGATACCACCTGAGGAACCCGAACCTATCCAGTTACAATATATAGAAAAAACACCACCATTTGTAGCACCTGTGACTAAAATAATCAATATCCTGGATTTACTTGAATAATTAGTTATTGAACCACCAAGACGAGTTGTGTTTGTTGTTATATAGCATTGTTTGGTTGCGAGTGCAACCCATTATTTCTGAATCGCTGCATTGGTAATGGTACTGTTGATCTTCTTTGAGACGGTTGTTTACAGGCCACCTGTTGCTGACACGACGACGATGGAGAACCTGTTTGGAGGCTCCCATGATGTAAAAGTAACCTCTCTGTGAGCTGAGCCCTTGACAAGGAGGGACGAGTCTTGGGTTCATGAATTACAGGCCCGACGGCGACAGAAGAAACAATGGCTACAATAATAACAACGCCCAAAACCACCCAAATCCATGCTAGCTTATCAAACATTTTGAATTTTTAAAATTGTATGACTACCAATTTTTACTCTGACCTTGTAGCACACAACCAAAAATATTAGCTTAGGATTTCTATGGATACTTTTGTTTGTGTGCTTTTTGACCATATGATTGTATGATAACCAGGATGTATGTTCATTGTTGTATTGTTAATATGACTTGTATTACCATGTTGATGATTTATCCTACTTTGACTAGGTTTTCGGTGTGGTAAATGGTGTTTATGATTTAAAATATTATTGTATGGTCATCTGAGATGACCAAGGAGGGATTGTTACGTATTTTAAGAACCTAAAGCAACCCACACATAGACCTTATGAAGCAGGACCAAACATATAAGCCGTAAATACTATACATAGCCACAAGGGGAACAGGACCTTACTGAAGGCTGCAATAACAGCTCCATCCACAGAGGGCAGCACCAGACAGGTAAGGAGGCCAAGGGTAATACGTCAACCCGGCTCCTCCCACAACTTCCGGGCTTGAGGATCCATACCATAACAGACGGTTGGAGCCAGAGCAAGCTAGAATTCTTCCGGCAGCTATTGGACAGGGTTAAGGTCTATTGATCAGCTAGGAGAACGCTCAGCACGTGCTTAGACACATCTTCAATCTCTCCTTGCTTCAGAGTATCAGTTTACCATACCGAAAATACTTTATACTAAATAAAGTCTCTTTAAAGCTATTCCTTTGGATTTGACCACTTTCCTTGAAGAACTACGTAATAGAATGGAAGTCCGCGTCGATGCCTCGCAAGTCCAGTGTCGCGAGCGGACGTGACATCTAGAAGTCATACCGTATAATAATGGGTTATCATTAATATTGATGTGTAGGGGTTGATTATAACTCGTGAATAATATTGTTTATACCACAGTCTGGGGGAATACTCGTATTCTGATTGGCTGCACAGGGTGTGTATTATCTCCTGATATAGGCCTACAGACACCTGCTAAGTAGTTCCAGTCAGTGTTTAGATTCTCTGCCCGAGCCCGAGCCCGACCCGACCCGATATTTCCCACTACTATCCTCGGGCCGGGCCTTTGATCGAGCGTTTTTATTTTTATTTTATCATTGGTTTATTAGCCTAATCTGAGGAGAAATCTATGCCATAAACAGAAATATTATAGGTCTTTATTACACGGGTCTTCTCAATGCCGTGGAACGCTCCGTTCACTTGCATGGGTCCGGTGACTTGTCAACCCCTCTGCTGATCAACACTACGAATGCTGGTAACAAATAAATTGTAAAAAAGACACAGCATGTGAAGTTATTTTTTCGTTTTGGCAGTAGCCGTGTAATAAGCGGGCTAATGTATAGAACGTCGCCGGTCAATATCGAAAATAAGACCCTTCAGGGCGAAGCAAGACATCTTCGCTGCGCGTCGGTGTACTGTTCGCCCTGGTGGGGCTTATTTTCCCGATAATGACCGGCGTTCTATGCATTATCCCTACATGCCTGTATATATTTAGCAAAGTAGACTAAATGTGAACAAAGTTACATATGTATTAAAAAAAATGTTGGATTGAAATCGGGCTCGGGCTCATAATTACAGTTAATCTGTCGGGGCGGGCCGGGCTCGGACAGAACGTGCACGGGCTCGGGCTTGGTTTTCTTTATTAATCGAATGGGAAATGCAATAGGCCCATTTTAGGACCGAATCACCGTTGAACTTGTTTCTAATAACATTTCTAGCGAGAAATATACTTTTTACTTGCATAATCTTTAGTCAGTGATTACGTCTGATCTTTAGTTTTATAGTTATTAGGAAGATTTTATCGGCTCGCTCGCATGTTTCAACGACGTCAGGTTGCTAGGGACGCTGCTTTCGCTAAACTAGCAGCTCACGTGTTTCCTGCGTTTGTGTTATTGAACCGTTACTTTATGTAGCCTAACTTTTAATGATATCATCTTGTTAGAAACACGTATATCTGAGAGCCAACCCAGTCGCCAAAAGCATACGTTGACAGTGTACGTTTTCGTGAACACTGGATTACGTCGCATTTCAATAGCGTGTTATACACACACACACACACACACACACACACACACACACACACACACACACACACACACACACACACACACACACACACACACGCACACACACACACACACAATGCATTTCGCTGCTAAAACAACATCGATATTCCCTCAATTATTATTACTTTCAAAACGTTGGCCAAGGTGGAATATCCTTTTTATTTGGGCTGCTTCTAGGACATTTTGGGTGGATTTTGAACAGTATGTGGGCAGGACGTTTTTTGCAGGACCTGGCAACCCTGCGCTGTTGCCCGAGGTGCAGAAATGCTCCGGAACAGATCTGGATCCACTATGGCCAAAAGACTTGTATGCCCCCCCCCCCCCCCCCCCCTTAAATAAATTCTATGGCAGAATAAAGAATAAATTCATGCAATATCATTCAACTTGAACATGTGTTTTTACAGTATAGCGTGGTGGAGGGGTGACGTATGTTGGCCAACCCGGAAGTGAGCGTAGCCCTGGTTTCCCTTGACAAAAAGCCAACGGGTTTTTCCATTGGATTTTGGATTATTGCAGAAAAATTAGCATCTTTGAAGCACCTCCTCAAAAACTGAAAATAAATAAATAAATAAAAATATCTGTGCTCCAAAGAACAAAATGTAAACCAATGCATTCTGAATGGGAGTGTTTCTCCGATTTTTCCATGCTACACAGAACGAAATGTAAACCCATGCAAATAAAGACTTCATGTTCATAATAATTTAAATATCATTAATCTCCTGAGTGTTTAGAGTGGTATTCTATTTTTTTCAACGGGGCTGCATCCAGTCACTTGACCGTCATGGTTGCTATGGTGGTTGCTATCGACCGCCCCCTCTAATCCTTACATGGTTCTAAAAACCACGCGGCAAAGGAGCTGCCGTCCATTGTGTGGTTTTTGTCGTAAACTAGGGTCCGACGGTTAAAAAATAGACAGATATTCCAAGGTATCCTTAAAGGGGTAGTTCGGAATTTTGGACATAGGGCCTGATTCCCAAGTGAGCATTGGTATTCTATATCACTGGAGACAGTTTTCAACACATTTCATACAGTCCTTCTAGTTGCAGAGTTCGCTCGTGCTAGGCTAGCGCAAGTCAACGGGCAATGCTAGCCTGCTATTAAAAACAGTCTTACCCACTCCACAGTACACCCGAGGTAAATCAATTATAACGACAGACTATAAATCTAAATGTCTGTGTTGATAGAATAATGTTAGAAATAAATAAATAAATAAAATAAATAAAACCAACCTTGCATTGCATTGCATTTTGAGGGAATTGCGGGGTCTCAGCAGCAGTGTTTATATTCCTGTACGTAGGCTACGGCAGTGGCGGACTGATACCATAGTTTACCTGCCGCTGTCATTGCTACAAACGCAGAGTACAGTGAACGAAGGAATTCTATAAGCGTATTCAATTAACAAGATATGCCCACGTTTGGAGGAGTTAGCGATGCATCTGCTTTTGAAGACGATTATGAGGAATTTGTTGTATCCAACGAACCGTACATGTACGAGCCGGTGTTTTGATGTCCAAGCCAGCAGCAACAAGCCACAGTTGAGTCCTTTCTGGATCTCGCACTGGAAATTGGTGGAAACTTTGTGGTGCCCATCTGTACCGTTTATTTCTACAATTTCTAAAAGCACACTGAACCATCATGTTGCCTAGTCGTTCAATTGCGCTTCTGTCCCACGCTTCTCTGTTTACGTTCTTCTGTCGTGATTCGGTTACAAACCTAACCAGCGCATAGTAAAATTCCGCTTCTGCTGAGAGAGTAGTCCCTCGATGATTCATGCGATGCAAGGTTAGTTTTATTTCTAACATTATTCTATCAACACAGACATTTAAATCTATAGTCTGGCGTTATAATTGATTTACCTCGGGTGTACTGTGGAGTGGGTAAGACTGTTTTTAATAGAACTCTGCAACTAGAAGGACTGTATGAAATGTGTTGAAAACTGTCTCCAGTGATATAGAATACCAATGCTCACTTGGGAATCAGGCCCTATGTCCAAAATTCCGAACTACCCCTTTAAAAGGCAGCTTGGATGTTTTTATTTTGTGCAGTTTAGACTTCTTCTATAACCTATTTTTGAAAGCAAAACACCAAGCTCATTGATTTAACGAGGCAGGGTTATTTGAAACCATTTATTAAATAAATATTTATGAGAGGTCATTCCTTCTCCTGAGTTTGCTTCCTATTTATGTCTAGTGTACAACCCTACTGTCCACAAGCATCACCCCCCCCCCCCTCCCCATATGGATTTGGAGAATTGCTGCCACGTCCCAGTGGTGGAGGTATCATATATATGAAAGAGGGCATTCAATTATACTACAATGATCAATTAGGAGGCCGAAGCCCTAAAGGAAGTGATGCAATAGGTGACTGAGTCGACAACATTTAAGTAAGCCTTGGGGTCTCTTATATATCAAAGGGGGTCTCAAAGGACGCATATACGCTTCAACCTGTGGCTTACAGGAAATGACTCAGCAAGTGCTCCATCTCGTTGCACCTCACCCAGCGGCTCGCTTGCAAGATTTTGGCCTGAAGTTCTTCCCAGACCTACACCGTAGCCATCCAACCTGCATATCTGAGAATCAGGCCTCTCTTTAATAATGACAAAAAGTTATGAGAGAAATACACATAAACTTTTGTTGTCTCATAAGCGGCGTGGTGCCGGCTCCTTTTGACCTTTTGACCCCAGACTTCTGAGGGAATAGCTGAATCAATTAATTAGTCAATCAGAAGTATGTAAATATCTTCCCGGGGGCGTAAGAGGGCGAACAAGGTGTCCTTCAACATCTACGCTTCCAGGCGATTGCAACGGTGCCACACATGAGCATATTCGAACATGTTTAATGGTAGTAATTAGCTGTCGAAATTGGAGGCCTTAATCAATAATGAGCAGCTATTGATTTACTTCCCGATAGAAATTTGTGACAAATGACATGTTATTTAGCATCTACACGTTGAGCTGAGTCCAATGACACCAAGCATGACACTCTAGCAAATGGTAACATGTATTTTACATGGTACATATGGTCTAGGACATGATCTCGGTGTGGCAAGAGGGCGAGCTTGATCTCATTGGACTCAGCTTAACGTGTAGATGCTAAATAACATGTAATTTGTCAAAAATCTCCATCGGGAAGCAAATCTATAGCTGGTCATTATTGATAAAGGCCTCCAAAATCGACAGAATTACTACCCCGAAACATATTCAAATATGATCATGTGTGGCACTCTTGCAATCGCCTCGAAACGTAGATGTCAAAGGACACCTTGTTTGCCCCGTTACGCCTCCGGGAAGATATTTTCATACTTCTAATGGATTGATTCATATTTTAAGGTTCTCGGAGTGAGACTTTAAGTGGCTGCAGCAGAAGTGTTGAGACGAAAGATGATATCAAGACATTTATAGAATATTCCGATTCACATTATGATTCTTCGTCATAACTATCCGACCAAACATCCTTCACATTCACTGAGCGAAGATTATGAAAGTCCTGGCCCCCCTCCATCTCGTTGCACCTGCACCCAGCGGCTCGCTTGCATGATTTTGGCCTGAAGTTCTTCCCAGACCTACACCCTAGCCATCCAACATGCATATCTCTCTTTAATAGTGACAAAAAGTTATGAGAGAAATACACAAGAACTTTTTGTTATCAGACCCTCAGAAGTGTTGCCTGCAAGACCTAATGGTCCAGAATGTGGTGGAAAAACAGTTTTTGAGATAGGAAGGTCCTACCGCTCTGAAATTTGAATACCTTATTCTAGGGCCTAACTGGGACCCCCGCACCGAAACTTGGCCCGGTCGGACCCCGAGGGCCCTTCCTGCCCAAAACTTGGCCCAGTCGGACCCCGAGTGCATGAAGGGGGGGCCTGGACTTTCATAATCTTCGCTCAGTGAATGTGAAGGATGTTTGGTCGGATAGTTATGACGAAGAATCATAATGTGAATTGGAATATTCTATAAATGTCTTGATATCATCTTTCGTCTCAACACTTCTGCTGCAGCCGCTTAAAGGTTGGGTATGGAATTTTCTTTTTTGGCCATTTTTGCAAAATTACTTGAAATCCTTATCATAACCCGCTTACAGCCACTGAGTTAGAAGTACTGACATGAAAATTAAACTTGTCAATCATCTGTGGAACGGGCAGGGCTTGAAAAACTCCAGCCAATCATTTGCATTGCCACCGAGTTGCATTGGACAGTAAGTACGTCAATCAAACGGTCGTACTGCACTCCCCCTCCCCCGCGCCCCGCGCGCGACCCCTTCGTGCAGTACTCGTGACCCAGAGCTCGTGACCCAGAGCAAGCTCCTGTTTGTTGTTATCCTGCGGTAGCTACTGGAACTAGTTAATCCACATTTGGACCTAGCAGTAGAAGACAATTTCCATGGCAGACAAGACGCCACCATCCCCACCACCACCACCACCACCACCAGCAAAGAGAAGGAAAACTCCTTTTCAGAGAGTAATTGATAATAAAAACGCTGAAAGAGAAAAACTGAAATCAAGAATAATCGTAGGCGCTGCTTTCGAACGTTGGCGGCAACTGAAGGACGAGAAGGGTCTAAAAACCGATGCTTGTGTGGCGGTTGACCTAGTTTCAAAGTTTATACCGTTTATACTCGGTAATACCGGTGTTGAGACGAGTGTATTACTCGGTGTAAAATGTCCACACCGCGGCAACCCTAGTGAAAACCTGGACTTCCAATACAATTATATGAAACAAACATACATTTTCTAAAAATAGTAATGATTTATGTGACCGTTTAATGTAAAATAACCTTTTTTCAGCACTAGGTCATATGAGCATTAAATAAATGCTGCGTCTCAAAATGCCTTGGACAGCAGCGAGGATGACTCGCTTTGCCACGGGCCGAAACAGTTCGGAGCGACCACAGCCAGTGCGAACACAGCGGGGCAGAGGAGTGCCAGGAATAGTCTTTGGTGTACACATCAGTACGGCCTATTTGCACTACTGTTTAGTGGCAATGCAGTGTTTTATTCTATGCCTTTTTATTTTCGTATATTATTTCAATGAATACAATTTATTTATTCTTAAAAACAAGATCTGGTCTTCAAATCTTTTTTCCAAATATAGGTCGTCTTACAATGGGGTTTGTGTTTATATTCGGACCAATACGGTACAGCGGGCGCTCACATGACGTTAAGCATTTCCTGGTGCATAATGTGACGCTTCAGAACCTAAAATCCCGTTTCTCCCCGTTGACACGACAACACATAACCGGCGTTTTCAGAAATCTCCACTTTGGCCGGAGTTTTAAGAAATGATCGTTTTCTGTGACATCTACGTTTCGAGGCGATTGCAACAGTGTCACACATGATCATATTTGAATATGTTTCGGGGTAGTAATTAGCTGTCGATTTTGGAGGCCTTTATCAATAATGACCAGCTATAGATTTGCTTCCCGATGGAGATTTTTGACAAATTACATGTTATTTACCATCTACACGTTAAGCTGAGTCCAATGAGATCAAGCTCGCCCTCTTGCCACACCGAGATCATGTCCTAGACCATATGTACCATGTAAAATACATGTTACCATTTGCTAGAGTGTCATGCTTAGTGTCATTGGACTCAGCTCAACGTGTAGATGCTAAATAACATGTCATTTGTCACAAATTTCTATCGGGAAGTAAATCAATAGCTGCTCATTATTGATTAAGGCCTCCAATTTCGACAGCTAATTACTACCATTAAACATGTTCGAATATGCTCATGTGTGCCGTTGCAATCGCCTGGAAGCGTAGATGTTGAAGGACACCTTGTTCGCCCTCTTACGCCCCCGGGAAGATATTTACATACTTCTGATTGACTAATGAATTGATTCAGCTATTCCCTCAGAAGTCTGGGGTCAAAAGGTCAAAAGGAGCTGGCACCACGCCGCTTATGAGACAACAAAAGTTTATGTGTATTTCTCTCATAACTTTTTGTCATTATTAAAGAGAGGCCTGATTCTCAGATATGCAGGTTGGATGGCTACGGTGTAGGTCTGGGAAGAACTTCAGGCCAAAATCTTGCAAGCGAGCCGCTGGGTGAGGTGAGGTGCAACGAGATGGAGCACTTGCTGAGTCATTTCCTGTAAGCCACAGGTTGAAGCGTATATGCGTCCTTTGAGACCCCCTTTGATATATAAGAGACCCCAAGGCTTACTTAAATGTTGTCGACTCAGTCACCTATTGCATCACTTCCTTTAGGGCTTCGGCCTCCTAATTGATCATTGTAGTATAATTGAATGCCCTCTTTCATATATATGATACCTCCACCACTGGGACGTGGCAGCAATTCTCCAAATCCATATGGGGAGGGGGGGGGTGATGCTTGTGGACAGTAGGGTTGTACACTAGACATAAATAGGAAGCAAACTCAGGAGAAGGAATGACCTCTCATAAATATTTATTTAATAAATTGTTTCAAATAACCCTGCCTCGTTAAATCAATGAGCTTGGTGTTTTGCTTTCAAAAATAGGATATAGAAGAAGTCTAAACTGCACAAAATAAAAACATCCAAGCTGCCTTTTAAGGATACCTTGGAATATCTGTCTATTTTTTAACCGTCGGACCCTAGTTTACGACAAAAACCACACAATGGACGGCAGCTCCTTTGCCGCGTGGTTTTTAGAACCATGCAAGGATTAGAGGGGGCGGTCGATAGCAACCACCATAGCAACCATGACGGTCAAGTGACTGGATGCAGCCCCGTTGAGAAAAAATAGAATACCACTCTAAACACTCAGGAGATTAATGATATTTAAATTATTATGAAGTCTTTATTTGCATGGGTTTACATTTCGTTCTGTGTAGCATGGAAAAATCTGAGAAACACTCCCATTCAGAATGCATTGGTTTACATTTCGTTCTTTGGAGCACAGATATTTTTATTTATTTATTTATTTTCAGTTTTTGAGGAGGTGCTTCAAAGATGCTAATTTTTCTGCAATAATCCAAAATCCAATGGAAAAACCCGTTGGCTTTTTGTCAAGGGAAACCAGGGCTACGCTCACTTCCGGGTTGGCCAACATACGTCACCCCTCCACCACGCTATACTGTAAAAACACATGTTCAAGTTGAATGATAATGCATGAATTTATTCTTTATTCTGCCATAGAATTTATTTAAGGGGGGGGGGGGGGGGGCATACAAGTCTTTTGGCCATAGTGGATCCAGATCTGTTCCGGAGCATTTCTGCACCTCGGGCAACAGCGCAGGGTTGCCAGGTCCTGCAAAAAACGTCCTGCCCACATACCGTTCAAAATCCACCCAAAATGTCCTAGAAGCAGCCCAAATAAAAAGGATATTCCACCTTGGCCAACGTTTTGAAAGTAATAATAATTGAGGGAATATCTGTTGTTGTTGTTTTAGCAGCGAAATGCATTGTGTGTGTGTGTGTGTGTGTGTGTGTGTGTGTGTGTGTGTGTGTGTGTGTGTGTGTGTGTGTGTGTGTGTGTGTGTGTGTGTGTGTGTGTGTGTGTGTGTGTGTGTGTGTGTGTGTGTGTGTGTGTGTGTAACACGCTATTTTATGTTGAAATGCGACGTAATCCAGTGTTCACGAAAACGTACACTGTCAACGTATGCTTTTGGCGACTGGGTTGGCTCTCAGATATACTTGTTTCTAACAAGATGATATCATTAAAAGTTAGGCTACATAAAGTAACGGTTTAATAACACAAACGCAGGAAACACGTGAGCTGCTAGTTTAGCGAAAGCAGCGTCCCTAGCAACCTGACGTCGTTGAAACCTAATAACTATAAAACTAAAGATCAGACGTAATCACTGACTAAAGATTATGCAAGTAAAAAGTATATTTCTTGCTAGGAATGTTATTAGAAACAACTTCAACGGTGATTCGGTCCTAAAATAGGCCTATTGCATTTCCCATTCGATTAATAAAGAAAACCAAGCCCAAACCCGTGCACGTTCTGTCCGAGCCCGGCCCGCCCCGACAGATTAACTGTAATTACGAGCCCGATTTCAACCCAACATTTTTTTTAATACATATGTAACTTTGTTCACAATTAGTGTACTCTGCTAAATATATATGTAGGGATAATGCATAGAACGCCGGTCATTATCGGGAAAACAGTACACCGACGCGCAGCGAAGGTGTCTTGCTTCGCCCTGAAGGGTCTTATTTTCGATATTGACCGGCGACGTTCTATACATTAGCCCGCTTATTACACGGCTACTGCCAAAACGAAAAAATAACTTCACATGCTGTGTCTTTTTTACAATTTATTCGTTACCAGCATTCGTAGTGTTGATCAGCAGAGGGGTTGACAAGTCACCGGACCCATGCAAGTGAACGGAGCGTTCCACGGCATTGAGACGACCCGTGTAATAAAGACCTATAATATTTCTGTTTATGGCATCGATTTCTCCTCAGATTAGGCCAATAAACCAATGATAAAATAAAAATAAAATCGCTCGATCAAAGGCCCGGCCCGAGGATAGTGGTGGGAAATATCGGCCCAACCCGGCCCGCGGGTCGGGTCGGGTCGGGCTCGGGCAGAGAATCTAAACACTGACTGGAACTACTTAGCAGGTGTCTGTAGGCCTATATCAGGAGATAATACACACCCTGCAGCCAATCAGAATACGAGTATTCCCCCAGACTGTGGTATAAACAATATTATTCACGAGTTATAATCAACCCCTACACATCAATATTAATGATAACCCATTATTATACGGTATGATTTCTAGATGTCACGTCCGCTCGCGACACTGGACTTGCGAGGCATCGACGCGGACTTCCATTCACATAGCCAAAAACAAGACAATAGATCTATGGCTAGATCAAAACATCAAGACATACAATTCTAAAAAGAACAGATGAAGCAGCTACCCTTTTTTCCTTCGCGGTTTGCCTGAGCAGCGCACCTGCATTTAATATATCCGTGAATTGTCACAATTTCTCAGAATCAAAGGTGAAAGTAGAAACGGGTGGCCTAAAGCTGTCATATTGTTCACAGACAAGTTTAAGTAGAAACGGGTGGCCAAAAGCTGTCATATTGTTAGTTATCATCACAGACAATTTTTAGCAATAAATGTTCTGTACGGAGCTCCTTAAGGGACATTAGGGAGAACACTCCCGGACAGAACCATAGTTTGGAAGTCGTGCTTAGTGACACGACAAATACTTCCAATTGAAATACATGGGTTTGAAATTTGTGCTTTTTGACACGAAAATTTTGAAAATACGTGTCCCTGATCACGTTTCAATAGATTAAATAACGTGACAGTGTCACGTATTCTCGTGAGACCGGGTTGCAACATAATACACATATATGCACTGAATAAATAAATACATTTTAAATGCTCTAATAAATAGATAAAGTGCAACAGATTAGAAATTATTTAAAATGTTATGTGCAAGTCCAGTGAGTCCAGTGAGGAGATCTAGGACGCTGGTGTGTTGAGCACCCTGACAGCTTGAGGCAGGAAGCTGTTTAGCAGCCTGTTGGTGGAGCATCTTATGCTGCGATAGCGCTTCTTGGAGGGTAGGAGCTGAAAGAAGCTGTTCAGAGGGTGAGAGGGGTCTCCCACTATTTTCTCGGCCCTATTCCTGCAGCGGCTCAGGAATATGTCCTGGCCAGAGGGAAGTGAGGCTCCAATTACCTTTTCCGTTGATCTCACCACTCTCTGCAGGGCCTTTTTGTCCACCGCACTGCAGCTGGAGAACCATGTAGAGTTGGCGTACGTCAGCACACTCTCCACCCTGTAGAACG
This sequence comes from Gadus macrocephalus, assembly GCF_031168955.1. NCBI lineage: Eukaryota > Metazoa > Chordata > Actinopteri > Gadiformes > Gadidae > Gadus > Gadus macrocephalus. The sequence goes on along the minus strand of NC_082383.1, from coordinate 14,226,336 downwards.
TGGTGAGGATGCTCAGAGGTAGTGAGGCGTAGTTGGAGTTTCCTCAGGAAGTACAGTCTCTGTTGGGCTTGCTTCACTAAGGGAGGGAGAGTGGAAGAGTATGAATATCTGGTGATGCCCTTTGATCTAGTTAATGTACCTGGGATATTCAAGGCGATGGTTAACGCTGTCCTGAGGGAACTCCTCAACCACTGTGCTCATGTATATTTTTAGACGACATCTGCTACTCATGGGCGCACAGCTCGAACCCCACCTGGAAGCATGGCTCTCTACCCGGGAGCTTTATCGGTCCTTTGAAAGTGATCCACTGGATCGCCCCGTAACTTAACGTCTGCAGCTTGTAGACAGTACAAGCATGTTGGTATCCTCCCCGACACTGTACAATAATGAACAAATCCTGTCTATTTATTCCCTCTGCTCCCCTTACTTCCTGCTGAGTGTTCACAAATGTTTGTTGCATTGGATTTTGCCAGAACGTCTGTTACTTACTTCAGTTAAGAAGATATTTTGTTTTACAAACACATCGTTGGATTTAGATTCACACTTTACCCAGGCCGTAACAAATTTCTGCTTCCGAGCTTTGGTTCTTTGAAGCCTTTCTTGTCCTCTCTTTCATTTGCGCAAAAGACAAAGCAATTCCATTGTGATCTCACACTAAATCAACAAAAGTCTGTTGGCAGATCTACTCGTCTCCTATTGAGACAAGTAGAGACTAGAACGTTTGTGTGTGTGTATTTGTGTGTGTGTGTGTGTGTGTGTGTGTGTGTGTGTGTGTGTGTGTGTGTGTGTGTGTGTGTGTGTGTGTGTGTGTGTGTGTGTGTGTGTGTGTGTGTGTGTGTGTGTGTGTGTCGCAGGGACGTCCCTAGGAATTCTGGGCCCCCTGACAGAATTCAGTTATGGAGCCCCCCCCTCCCCCCCTATATGTATAGCCTACATGTTTTATGTTATATATTCATTCACATTTTATGATCATTAAATATTGGTTAATACTGGGTCAAAATTGGTTAGTCATTCTCATCAGAAGAAAATGAATAACAACTGAATAACAACATGATAAACCTACCTACTTACATAGGCTACTTTGTACACTAGATAGTTAGTTAGTATTTAGTTACACATTTACCTGGCTTGTAGTTACTATAGACCGAAATAAGCTAATAGACTGTGACAGTGCTGCTTCTGCTTAGACTGTACTCCTTTTCCCCTTCTTCTATTTCAACCTCACTGGTTTCTTCGGTGGGTTCATCATGGCTTGAAGAGGGCCCTGACTCTAAGATACATCATATAATTCAGAATATGTCCCCATAAAAATAAACATATTAAACAATGTTGTCAACAGTCTATTTGATTGGATTGAGCTGGGCATGACTATTTGCTGCATTAGCCTACAATAAATAGCAGCTATTAATCTAAGGGTAGACTACTTGTAATTCTAGCTAACTTAAAACTTAAAAGTCAGCTAAAATGTAAGTATCCTTGGTTTAATTTCTGCTAATATTGTAATGCAGCCAATCAAAATATTCAAAATCTGTTTACATGAATGTTACTATCATGCTGGCAAGCAGTATGGAATGCTAATCATTGCATTATCTCCATTTCTACCATGGTCTGGGTGAATACTCGATTCTGATTGTCTGGAGGGTGTAGGTTAAAAAGTGTTAATTTACACCTAGGAAAGACGTTGACCCTATGAAGACGCTATGGCCACGTTGCTTGGCAACACCTGTAATTCAAATTCCAATTTACTCCGACCTTTGGGGCGTGGTAATGGGCGCAAGAATGCCCAATACGTTTTTTTTTTAATGAATGAATGCAAGAGGATTCTGTTGCCATTAGAACACTAAACCTGTGCTTTACTAGACCACATATTTTAAAAGGCGTCAAAGCGGTCTTGTTTCATAAAAAACACTGCATATTTGTCTGATGTTTCTGGGAAAAACGTAAAATTCCACCTCTGATATATTGTCCAATATATCATGCCCACCATGCCCCATCTCTTGGGGATGGACGTTAAGTCCAGAAGTGTGAAAGACTGTGTGTGTGTTTGGGTCTGGCTGTGTGTCAGGGCCTGTGTGTGTCTTCATTTCCCTAATAATTTGCCTGCAGGGAATGGGGGCTGGGCTGTTCCTGAAGCCCTTCCTTATGTTTTGGTTGCATACAAAAGGAGGGAGGTCCAACCGCTTGACACCAGTTCCCTTCTCCTCTCAGAGCAGACAGACCCTCACACAGCAGCCATGACTTCCTCCTTCTCTCGTTCCTACGGTGGATCCGGCGGCAGCCGCCTGGGCTCCATGCGGGCCGGAAGCGTGTACGGTGGCGCTGGAGGCAGCGGGGTCCGCATCTCCAGCACCAACGCCTCCAGGTCCTTCGGGGCCGCCGGGGCCGGCTCTGGCTTTGCATCTGGTGGATCAGGCTTCCAGCTGTCAGACGCCCTGGACATCAACGAATCTAAGAAGGCCACCATGCAGAACCTGAACGACCGCCTGGGCAGCTACCTGGAGAAGGTGCGCACCCTGGAGAGGGCCAACGCCGATCTGGAGGCGAAGATCCACCAGTTCTTGTTGAACAAGACCTCGGTGGAGACTCACGACTGCACCGCCCACAAGGCCACCATCAGGCTCCTTCAGGAGCAGGTGAGACCACTTCAAGCCTGACATCATGAGAACATACATTTATCATACAGTGTGAGTTTATTAACTCTGATGGGCAATCCAATGTCTGTGTATCAATGAATAGCGATGTCTTTGTGGAACAGTAGGACAATGAGTCCATGTTAACAAAGCATGTTTGATAAATTAACACAAACAAAGACCTGTTCTATAACAAGAAAGACCAGGTGAGACATTTGATATTGGGCCTGTTTGCTTAGAGGAACCAGGCCAAGCACAGCTCCATGTTCTGTGTGTATAGCCACGCCCAAAAGTATGCCCTGAAAACTGAACTAGTTTAACAGAACAGAAAACAGTGCAAACTTGACCTAACTTTACATAAATGTTAAGTAAATATTTGAGCGATTTAAAAATAGTTATTTATCAAATATTTAACGAATAAATGTTGTTTCTCATTTCAGATTATTGATGCAACCCGCTCAAGAGGAGCAGTCCTTCTGGCTATTGACAATGCTACGCTTGCCTCAGATGACTTCAGGGTTAAGTCAGTACAACAGCAGAAGCAACACTGGATGTTTATTGAAATTATAATAATAATATAACATTGAAGTATATATTTAGTTTAATCCAATGTTTCACAGAAGTAGGCAAGGCAAGGCAACTTTATTTATATAGCACTTTTCATACACAAGGCAGACTCAAAGTGCATGTATAAACATTGTCATACAATAAAATAAAATAATAAAACATATGCAAAGAAATGGGTAAAATAGAAAGTTAAAAAGGCATTTTAGTATTAAAATAGAAAATAAAGGCGAAGTTAAAAAAGCTTTTTAGAAAGTGCAATGTATTTAAGATTTAGCAGAAAGCTAAAGCTAACTTCAGTCTTGTTTTAAAGGTGCTCAGAGTTGGGGCAAGTCTTAAATCCTCTGGGAGTTTATTCCAGCTATTTGTTGCATAGTAACTAAATCCTGCTTTCCTATGTTTCGTGTTTACTCTGGGGATAATTAACAGATTGGTCTCAGAGGATCTTAGTGGTCTAGAAGGCTTATGTAGCGGAAGCATATCAGTTAAATATTTTGGGCCTAAACCATGTAGGGATTTATAGGTTAGCAACATGATTTTAAAATCAATTCTCTGACCTACAGGAAGCCAATGTAACAATTTCAGAATTGGTGTAATATGTTAAAAAATGTTGGTCTTTGTTAGAACTCTAGCAGCAGCATTCTGAACAAGCTGAAGCTTCCTCAGGGTTTGTTTTGGGAGACCTGTAAGGAGACTTACTAGTGATAAAAGCATGTACAAGTTTTTGTAAGTCTTCGGTGGACATGAGCCCTCTAAGTCTTGCTACATTTGGTGTACTTGGTGATAATATGCCGATTTTGTAACTGATTTGATGTGACTGTCGAAATGTAAATCTGAATCCATGATAACCCCTAGATTTCTGGCTTTGATTGAGGTTTTCAGGGACAGAGAGTGAAGGTGTTGGGTTACTTTAAGCCTTTCTGTTTTAGAACCAAATACAATTACCTCTGTTTTGTCCTCATTTAGTTGAAGGAAATTTCGGCACATCCATTTTTTCACTTTCTCAATGCACTGGCACAGCAGATCTATGGGCCGATAGTCATTTGGTGATAGCGATACATAGATTTGCGTGTCATCAGCATAGCAATGATGGTCAATATCGTTATTTTGCATGATTTGCCCTAGTGGGAGCATGTCGATTTAAAATAAAGAGGGTCCTAAGATCGAACCTTGTGGGACTCCACATGTCACATTGGTTGATTCTGATACAAAGTCGCCAATGGAAACAAAGTAGTTCCTATTTTGTAGGTAGGATCTGAACCAATTTAAGACTGTGCCTGAAAGCCCCACCCAGTTTTCTAACCTGTCCAGAAGTAATCTATGGTCTACAGTCTCGAATGCAGCACTGAGGTCAAGTAGCATTAGTATTGAGGTTTTGCCAGAGTCTGTGTTAAGACGGATGTCGTTTACAACTTCAATAAGGGCGGTCTCAGTGCTGTGCAGGGGTCAAAATCCTGATTGGAAGGAGTCAAAGCAACCAGTTGATGCCAGGAAGTGATTAAGTTGCTGGAGGACAACTTTCTCAATGATTTTACTTTTGAAGGGTAGATTTGATATTGGTCTGTAGTTGTTAATAATAGAGGCATCTAGGCTCTAGTCTTTTTTAAAAGGGGTTTAATAACTGCAGTTTTCAAAGCTTTTGGGAAATTGCCTGACTGGAGAGAGTTGTTAACTATCTGCAATATGCCTACTGCTAGGCAGTCGAAAACATTCTTAAAGAGGTTGGTAGGTAAAGTATCAAGGCAACAGGTGGATGGCTTTAGTTGTGTCACAGTTTCCACAAGATTTTGAGAGTCTATAACATTAAAGCATGCCATCCTTGCCACGTTACAGAACGCCACGTTGTACAAAAGTACAAAACTGTTGTATTGTGGTTTTTATTGCAGGTATGACAATGAGCTCAACATGCGCCAAAGTGTGGAGGCGGACATTTCCGGACTCAAGAGGCTCTATGACGAGCTGACCATGGGCAGAGCTGACCTAGAGATGCAGGTCGAAGGGCTGAGGGAGGAGCTTATTCAAATCAAGAGCAACCACGAAGAAGTAAGGGGGTTTCAACATGCATTGCAGAGCGAAATATAATATCAATATCAATTTTTTTGGTCAAATGACCAAAATAACATCATTGCATCACTATGACACAACGATTGCTTGTATCAGGACCACTAATATGGCTAGAAATGGATGAGACTTTTGACCCAAGTTGCCCTTTCTTTGTAAAGGAACTGCTGCTTGCGCGCTCCAGTATTGGAGGTCAGGTGAACGTGGAAGTGGACGCCGCACCACAGGAGGATATGTCTGTCACCCTGGCAACAATGAGGGAGCACTATGAGGCCGTTGCCACCAAGAACCGCAAGGCACTGGAAGTCTGGTTCCAAGCCAAGGTAGACCTACCTTCCCTTGCCTAATACTGAATCCAATATGAAATGGATATGATTTTGTATTTATTCTTTGTGGTTTTCGTTTTCAGTCAGAGGAGCTGAACAAGGAAGTTTCTGTCAGCACTGAAACACTCCAAAGCTCTCGTTCTGAGATCACCGAAGTCAAACGCACACTACAGAGCCTGGAGATTGAGCTCCAGTCCCAATTAAGCATGGTGGGTACCCAAGTTCCATTTTTTATTTGAGTCAGTCTCAATCCTCTCAATTCTCCCTGATTCCTCTGTGAATCGTGAGGCCAGTGGAATTTGTCATCAATACACTTTCTCCTTGGTTGTGTTCTACAGAAAGCATCTCTGGAAGGCACCCTGAGAGATACACAGGGCAGGTATGGCAACATGCTGGCAGGATACCAGAGACAGGTGACGGCTCTGGAGGAACAGCTGGGAGACCTGAGGGCCGGCCTGGCTACGCAGGGACAACAGTACCAGATGCTGCTGGACATCAAGACCAGGCTGGAGCTGGAGATCGCTGAGTACAGGAGGCTGATGGACGGAGAGCTGTAAGGACGTGTCTCCTTTTGTAGTTGGATAATTCCTACCACTACTTTTAGTATTCTATGATTACCATTGACTGGCAAAGTGGGATTGACTGTGTCCCCCGCATTTACATTATGTTTCATCTCTGTCTTTGAAGATTAAATAAAGTTGATGCTTTCCCGAATATACTTTTTACTTTATGCTCTTTGTTCCCCAGCCCTGCTCCAAACCTGATTACTAAGGAGAAGTAGATCTATCAAATATCCTCTCAGCACAAAAAGTAACATTCAATAAACTACGTACCGTTCACAGAATTTTGGAAATAAAACTATTTCTGTGGAACCGACATTTGAGTCCTGACACGTTTTTTCCTATGTGTTCTTGGAATGATAATTCCTCTATTCTGAATAGCCATTTTTTTACTTGTTGATGGATTTGAAACAAGGGAGCACAGAAAAATGCATGGGTAAAACAATAATTTAAAGGGACTATGTGTTGGATTTCCACACACATAAATCGCTTTGAATGCCAATATTTGTAAGAATATGTTAAAATTAACCATTTTACAACAAAATGTGTGCTCCCCGATTCTGTTGCATAAAACCTGCCTGTTGGGTAATTTCAAATATGCTAAAATGGTTCCGGTTTTGCTGGGGAAAAGGAACGAGGTGACGTCTCAGTGTGGATAATGGCATAAGTATCTCTTCTTTTTTAAAGTTTGATATTTAATGTGCATTATACCTACTCAAGCCACTCCAACGGTCTGTAGATACATAACCTTTATTGATGTTTAGAACTCATATTAGTTCATGATTGTTATTGCTTCAAACCAAGGTGTTCGCATTAAGGTTATCTCCATGATTGGCATATGAACCAGGGGTTTTGGCACAAGTGATGCAACGTCTGGATCTTTTCCGAATTTTGACCCTCGCATCTCGTTCAAATTAACAAATGAGTCGGAGCATTCATTTGTGCATAGAAATAATGCATGTAATATACGGCAGTTGAATGCACTTGCGCATATATAGGGTGATATACGGTAAGAACGTGAAAACGTCGAGGGCTATGCTAGAATTTTTTTTTAAATAGACAATTCGACAAACAGTACACATATTTAAACACCACATAAAAAAGGACCCTATTAAGTGATAATCAAAAAAGAAATGAATGATGCATCCGCGGATACACTCGCACGAGAATGCTACAAACCGGGAAGAGGCAGCTGAGGAAGGAGTGGATGTTGGAGGAGTTGCAGGTGGAGGAGAGACAGTTGGAGGAGTGAGAAGTTGAGGAGTGACCGGTGGAGGAGTGATAGGTAGTGTGATGAGGTGAGGTCTTAAATGGATTAGTGAGAATGAATACGTGAAAGTTTGTGCCTTTTATCTAGCATTTTGTACATTAAGAAGAGCTCAAAGTTAACAGTTCTGATCGCCTACCAAGTCCAATATTACTATGTTTGAAATATCCTATACAATTTGTATTGTATCATGAGATCCCTGACGCGTCCAAGGAGGGGACAGGGGGGAGTGGCAGGTGGAGCTGCAGGGTGTGAGGTGGGGATTTAAAATTGTTTCATCATTTGAATACCACTCCACAGACTATTCGCTAACTGGAAAAGATATAGGCTTAGCATAGATAGAAAACAAAGGCTTGGGCGCCCCTTAGTGGTAGTAACCAGGGGTCGGTGTGAGCGACCGTGGCCAGTGGACAGACCACTGAATTGGCAACAACCCCTGCTCCTGACCATGTCCCCGGCAGATATAAACCGTGAAACACAAGGAACTCATACCAGATCTAAACAAACAAGACAATGGTACACTTCCAAATCCCTTTTGGGAGAGCATTTGGTCCAGGAAAGCGGTAATTTTTTATCCATTTCTCAATTTCAAAGCAACGCAATATTTGTAAAGAAATACAAATTAATCTAGTTCCAAATGTTCCTAGTAGCCTACATTGTTTTGAATTTATTTTTTCCAGTATCCTCTGATACAACGCCAAGGATTGTTTAATAAAGAAAAGGAGGGATAAAGAGGTATTACAATTATGTTGGTTACTCAGATACTATGATGACATATGGGCCTAGATGTTCAAGAAGAATGGAATGAAGTCCAACTGGCCTACCGCTCCAAGCGATGCACTGTAGGCCTAAGCAGAAGCAATGGGCGGGTCGGGGGGCACCCTCAGGGATGCATACGTAGCACATAGCATTCCTGATGAACACTGAAGGAAACTGAACGGTTTATTCTTGAATGAAAACATGAATGCAGTCTGCCATTAAGGGAGTTGAAGTAAAATAATAAACCAATTTAAACCAACCAATACCAACTACATCCCGTACCTGGTCCGTACCTGGACATCTTATGTTGTAAGATATCAGCCATGTTATTAACACCAAAACTATTTGTTTTAGAAAGATAGATAGATAATACATAGATAGAAAACAACTTTATTAATCCCTTGGAGGGGATATTCCTTAGTTACAACAGCCCAGCAGTAGTGGAAAATCCAGGATAAAATACAATACAATAAAAATACAAGGTACTAATGATAAACAAAAATAGAAGCTAAAGTAAATGCTAAAGTAAAGGCAAACAGAACAAACAGGGTATTCAAAACAGACGGTGTAAACAATATAAATTATAACGTGTAAAGTGTAAATTAGAATGTGGCGAAGTACCAGTACTTCACAGTGTATTAAAGTGTATAAATGCAAATTCAAACAAAGAGAAGTGGCCCAGTGATCATGTATATATCTACGTAAATATATATATATATATATATATATATATATATATATATATATATATATATATATATATATATATGTAGATGTATATACATATATACATACTAGTGATGGGTCATTTGTGACCGAATCAGTTCGAATGAACGAATCTTTAACAAGAGCGAACCGACCTGATTATTCTCTCTCGTTCATCTCGTTTGTCTCGTTCGTTCTCCGAGTCGACTCCTCCCAGACCCACTAGTCGCTGAGTAGCTGACTCGCTGTTCATTCACTGACTTTGAGTGGTGCAGAGGCTTAGTGAGCAAGTGTACAATAAAACTATTAAATATCAGTGAAATGGTAAATGCATGCTGTCTTTGTATTCTCTGTGTCATGCCAGATTACTCAAATATTTGAATGTCTCGTCAATCTGTCTCGTTCTTCATGTGTCGTTCTCCCGCATGCGAGCCGGGACCCCGAACTTGGTGGGCCTTGATCGATTGTTGAAACTCCATAATTTCTAAATCAAGTATATTAGCTTGCTGATATGTTAAACATCCAATAATCAATATTTATAACATAAACCATCGTCATTATTTTACTGTAAAAGGCACGCTAGTAATCTGATGTAATTCAGCAGAATGTTGAAGGTGTGCTTGGATGGCCTCAAGCTGTAAGGGACTAAAAGGGCACAGCCCCTTAGAGTGACCAGACTAGTTAAAACAATGCTGCCAGGTGAGGGGGGGGGGGGGGGGGGTGGTTTCAGGGGCACTTTCCCTGGCCAGGGCACATTCCTTGCCCTGGGCAGCATTTTAGGTCAAACAACTATTGTGAAAATCACAAACCTATCGGCCCTTCAGAAGGCCCATATAAGAGGCTGCCTCTTCAGCAGCTCATTCAAGCCCCTGACCAGCAGAGCAACAACAACAACCACAGCAGCCGCTCAGAAACAACCACTGACTCAATGGCCTCCTTCTCTAGCCGCAGCGGTTACTCTTCTGGCTCAGCCATCAGGAGCTCCAGGATGATGTCCTCCTCGTCTGACATGTCTGGTGCCCAGGCCTCCGGGGCCGGTGGCGGCAGTGTGTATGGCGGCGCAGGGGGCTTCGGTGTCCGCATCAGTCAGGGCTCAGGGTTCAACCAGGCCGGCTCCATGAACCAGTCCATCAGCGAGAAGGCCACCATGCAGAACCTGAACAACCGTCTGGCCAGCTACCTGGAGAAGGTGAGCATCCTCGAGAAGGCCAACCACGAGCTGGAGCTGAACATCATGAGGTTCATGGAGACCAAGATGTTGCCAGAGGCCCACGACTTGGTTGGCTTCCAGGCAACAATCAAAGACATTCAGTACCAGGTAAGCGTTGATATGTTTTTCTGCTTTACTGACTTGAATGTCATTTCCACCATTCAAAGGATTTAAAGTTCTCTAAATTTGGGAGTTACTATAAGGTGTATATTTTGTTGAACATTGAATAATAAGACTCTACTTTCCATTCTATTCAACCTTTCTTTCAGATTAACTTGGCCGCCCGTGGAAACTCTAGTATCTTCCTATCTATTGACAATGCCAAACTTGCAGCAGATGACTTCAAAATGAAGTGAGTTCACCTTGTGTTTATTCCATGACTTCTTACATGATGCAACATAAAGTCCTAAAACACATGCTGGGGCTGATGACCTAACTGACATTCAAACACAGATACAGTATATCATTGACTATATGTGTCTTGCATTGATCATCAGCAAAAGTGTGTACATCCGCATTAAGCAGCTTTAATTTCATTGTCCAGGTATGAGAATGAGCTGGCTATGCATCAGATGGTGGAGGCAGACATTACTAATCTCAAAGGGGTTATGGTGGAGCTGACCAGAGACAGGAGCAGCCTGCAGGAGGACATTGAGGGGCTTACACTTGAGCTCTTCAAGATGAAGCAGACACACGAGGAGGTAAGGCAAAACAACACAGAAAGAGACACCCTAACATGATTGTGGAGCGGGCCATATTGTCAGTTAACAGTGAAATCAAGCTTTTGGTTCATGTTTTTGTTGATGTGTGTGTGATTGTGTGTGTTTGTGCTTTTCCAGGAGCTACTGGTTATTCGATCCCAGTTGGGAGGTCAGGTGAACGTGGAGGTGGATGCTGCACCACAGGCGGACCTGTCCGTCGCCATGGCCGAGATTAGGAGTCACTACGAGGGAGTGACAGAGAAGAACCACAAGGCGCTGGAGGCTTGGTTCTTCACCAAGGTGGGCTGGCTGCACCATGTCATGCTTGAAACCCTATGGTTGCACGTGTTGCCCGTGCACAATCACTTGTTAAAGGATTTTCTTTGATTCGGTATGTCTTGTCTTTTGATTCCTTTGGGGTATTATTTATTTTTCTTTCAAATATGCTTAGTTTTTACAAAAGGAGGCTCCTCTTTCCGATTATATCTTTAATTCTCGATACAATGTTTCTAATGATCTTCTTTATCTCCAGACCAACGAACTCAACAGCCAAGTTTCTGCCAGCACCTTGACGGTCGAGTCTTCCAAGAGCGAGCTCACCGAGATCCGACGCTCCATGCAGAGTCTGGAGATTGAGCTCCAATCCCAAAGCAGCATGGTAAGATCCCGAGACATCATGCATCACTATTCAGAGCAGAGTGAGATGGTATAGCATGGTCTAGTGTACAATGGGATAGAATAGAATCAATGTCAAAAGAGGGAAGAATATTCTGAACTATAAATGGTCAGGTCTTTTGACTCCAAGTCTGCAGGCTACCTATAGTGATCCCTGAGGGCTAGATTTCTTACCACCTACCTGCTCCTTAATGACATGTATGGCACGTAAAGGTATTTCTTTGGTTGATGCGACAAGGAACATTGGATCAAAACATCATGCATTGTTATGTCTTTTCTCCCATTCCTCCAAAAGATTGCGTCCCTGCGAAGCAACCTGGGAGATACACAGGGCAGGTATGGCAACATGCTAGCAGGCTACCAGAGACAGGTGACGGCTCTGGAGGAACAGCTGGGTGACCTGAGGGCCGGCCTGGCTAACCAGAGAGAACAGTATCAGATGCTGCTGGACATCAAGACCAGGCTGGAGCTGGAGATCGCTGAGTACAGGAGGCTGATGGACGGAGAGCTGTCTGAATCTACTTCTACTACTACAACTAGAACTTACACTACTACTGTTGTCGCACAATAAATCTTACACTTACTTGTGCCTTAATGATGTTCCGTTAAATCTGAAAAATAAATCTTTTCTGAAGAACTGACATGAACTGCCTTTGTATATGTTATCTTGTGTGTTCTTGCAATGATATTTCGACTTTGCCAAGTGCCAAACAAATCACTGGCTGATTGATTTGTTATGAGGGGGCACATGAAACTGCATAAATAAAAGCACTGGAGAAAAGTAACAGACAAGAATTGCTCATTTAAAAATTGTAGAGGAAATGTTGGGATTTAAAGACTTTGTGTAAAACAAACAAGAGGATGGCCAATAATAAAAACAAATAGGAGCCAAGAAATAAATGGTGAACCAAAGCATAGACGATCCAAGAGAGAGGAGTCATTGATGGAGTGACGGGAGGGCTTGGAGTAGTAATGGGAGGGATTCTGGGCTCACTGTGCTGTACCGACAAATTACAACCCTCAATGAAAACTTACCTGACTGGAATAAACAAGAAATAGCAGTTGTTGAACTGAACGTCATAAATGAACCCGGCCAGGGAAAACTTGGGAAACAATGTGGTAACAAATGGTCATCGGCTGTGCTGTCTGCATTCTCCGATCTACATTTTCCAATGATAAAGATTTAGATATTGCGTTTTCAATAACTTTTAAAAGCATAACATAAAACATGAAATCTCTCTCGCCACTCTTTCACATGCTCCAAACTGTCTTCTGCGCATATAGAACAATTCTTTCTCATAATTGTGACAAAACATTCCGTCCTCCCTTTACTACAAAATCACACTTACATGGGTAACGTGTTAAAGCAACATTTAGATAGTGCCCTGATGTACCTTTTGAACACCTATATACATTTTCGACTGAAATTCTCAATCCCTGTGATAAAAGGCTATGTGTATATAGATTGACTTCAACAAAATTCGAAGAGACAAGATGGCATATGTGTGAAATTAAAAACAAACTAGCAGTTTGTGGTCTACTGTCAGAACAAGTGGAAGTGTGCATACTTAATTCACTGCAAAATGCAACATCTACTACATTTGGTAGAACTTTTTCTTTCTTTTACTGAATGTTGTGAAGTTGTCAGCAACTTCTTAAGTAAATTAGCCCTTTGTTGGTTGCTGACATAAAAATGTAATATAGCCTACATATATTTTGACTAAACATTGGTTTTTCAGATATATAAGACTTTTATTCTATAAAAATGTTATTAATTGTGAAATAGTATCAAACGGTTACATTACAAATAATAACAGTTTTTTCAATATCGGACCAAATATATATTGTTGTAGGATAGCTGTATTTTTTACCCATGTTACACATTCCAAGCTACACAACATTTGTTGGCGACAATTTGGCTAGTTCCAGGACTCAAGAAGAATCGAATGAACCTTGCACTGTAGGCCTACGCAGAAGTAGGTGGGCATACAGGGTTGCATACGTAACACATTTCCTGATGAACACTGCTTAAAGAAACTGAAAGGTGTGTGTGTGGGGGGTGGTGGTCAAACGACAGCAACCCTTGAAGGACCTGAGGCCTGTTTCAGGTAGCTGGTTTAACATACTCTGAGTTTAATCCTGCGCTCTGAGTTGGTTGACTCAGAGTTCAGGGTTGAAAAGAAACTCTGTGTTTTCGGTTTCAGAACAGGTGATCAGCGTTGGGTTAATCAACTCTGAGTATGTTCACTCTGGGTTGAGGGCGTGCCTGTTGACTCTAAAGAGCCATCATCAATGGATCTCTGATAACATGATCAAACATGGACCAAAAGCGTAGATCCACTTAATTTCTCCCACGGAATTGGAAATTCTAATGAACGCGTATGCCGAGCAGTTACCCAGAGAGAGCTTGGCCTGAAATAGCTGAACAAGTCAATGCGTGAGTAAAATAAATTAGTAAAATAAAAAAAAATAAGAGGAAAGTTTAATATCTTCCTATGTAAATGGTGTGTGTGTGTGTGTGTGTGTGTGTGTGTGTGTGTGTGTGTGTGTGTGTGTGTGTGTGTGTGTGTGTGTGTGTGTGTGTGTGTGTGTGTGTGTGTGTGTGTGTGTGTGTGTGTGTGTGTGTGTGTGTGTGTGTGTGTGTGTGTGTGTGTGTGTGTGTGTCAATTTACGCAACCCCGAGTTGCCCCAAGAGGACTTGGCAGCAAATGAAGATGAAGTAGAAAAATATAGTTCAAACAGGTAAACTAATGTTGAATTGAAATCAAATCAATTGTGCGGTTTTGCCTGCTGTACCTAATTTAACAGCTATATTCAACATGTGATGGGCCTATATTTAAGGAGTAAATGTAAGTAGTACATTTCCCAGCCACCCCCAACACTGCCTATATATATATATATATATATATATATATATATATATATATATATTGTCTTCAAAATAGCGCTTACTGAATATTAGGGTAACATTTTCCTCCATGTTAGCAAATCGAAAAAAAAGCAGAGGCCACCTCTGCAGCCCTCACAGAGGCTGAGGAGATGGCCCTCAGACAACACGTCCTGTGGCTGAGGGCATCCCTGGGGAGAGCTCCTCTGATCCCCACCCCCCAGGATAGAAGTGCCTTTATAAGAGGTTGGTTATTCAAAATAATTAAATATGTACATGCAACCCAGCATGTTGCAAATTGGATGGGGCAATATTCTGCGCTCAAGTAATAATTTCACTGTCTAATCATCTTCTTCCATGGCGTCATCGCCCTACTTGAACCAGATGCCCTCACCAACCTCCATGCAATTGTAACAATTCAAAATATGCAAAAGGATGCTTTGGAGATCCAAATTTTGGAACATAAGTTAAAGGTGAGTGAGGTGCAAACTGGGATACTGTTCCCTGCTCTAAAAACATACCCGATATGAATGACTTTTTGTGCTTTCAGGAAATAAAGAAATCCTCATAAAAAGTAGATTGTATTTATTAGAACACGGGCTGTGTTGGGAAAAGTTATTTTGTTGAACAGTTTACTCAAAGGGTTTTACTTCAGTGAACAATGCAGACGATTATGCGGAGCATGTGCATGTAGAGAAGAACAGCATCTGGTTAAAAGCAGTACCAGGGTCTTTTCTGCCTTGCATTCTTAAAATTAGTTTCTTGACTTGCAGCAGTAATAGGTCCGTGGTTAGTCAGCTACTCTGATCATGGGAAAGCCACAACGTTAAAGTGAATGTAGTACAGAGCGGGCGGGAAGCACGGGGCGGATCATTCTGCATATGTGTTAATTGCGTAAAAAAACAAAACTTAAACTTAAAGCATGCCCCCGGTGCGTTTGACAGTTAACATGGGGACTGAGAAGGTGGACTAAATAAATGATAGATTGCGCTAAAAAACGATAGCGCTCGTGAAAATTATCAGGAAAAGAAAGTATATCCAACCGGGTTCTTAATAATTGTTCCTCACGGAGATTCCTTCTGAGGATCGCAGCCTCTACATCCACAGGCTCTCGTAGAAAAGGACATGCCATTTCTAACACTTCCTTCTGTCGGAGAGCTGCCTTCAGCCTTATAGACAACAAACTCAGAGTAGGTCTAACCACCTCCCGAGCAGGTTAGGTCCACGGCGTATGTTGCCGCAGCAACTAACTCTCGGTTGCGCTGAACCTGCTACCTGAAACGGAAAACCCAGAGTTTCCACTAACTCGGAGCGAACAAACTCGGGGTTGCCTCAAAACCAGCTACCTGAAACAGGCCTCTGATTGGCTGCTCTGAGTCTGACAATCCACATGGTCTCCTTTGGAGATTTTCAAGAAAACGGGAAGTTTGCATGGGCTGGGGGAGGTCAATTAAAATTCATTTTGAACCCTTGAAAAAACGTTCAGGATTATTTGTTGCTGGTTCATGCTAATCTAAAATAAATGATGCACCTTTTTGTGTGCCACGCCCTTTACCACACCCCATTTGGCTGATTGGCATGCACCGTTGATATCTTATAATTCAACGGTGCATGCCGTCTTATAAGTGTTTCAGATATCATATCCCCCACCCGACCCGGGAAAATGTTAAACTGCTTGGCAGAGGAAACTCTTTTCTATTATAGTTCATCCCTGCAGTATCATCCAAGGTCTTAAACATATCAACGTTTAAAGACATTGTTTTCTTTCTTATATGTTTTGAAGTGCCATGCAAATTAATTAACATCATAAAATGGCACTTTGGCAGAGGTAAGACAGCCCGAGACAAGGTCTGCACTGTTTGTTTGCCGTTATCAGACTGCCATCTACCTGCAGCGGGACAACACTGCGACGTCTCTTCACATATACACACTGTTGGCCTGTAGGCGGCGCAAATGACCCCCAGGTATGCTAAATGCTCATGTCACATCTGCACATTTAAATATATAGTCTGCAATGCATGAATCTAAAACGTTGATGTTTATGTATCAATGTATGCATATGTAAATTATACTCATGCAGTTGCTCGCAAAACATTTTGTTTGCAATTTGTATTAATATTATTCTTGTTAAACACAACATACATAAATCCTTGAGTTGATTCTCCGTTACAGCAGGTCTTTATTGATGTTGTACTGATACTACTCATACTACCCTCATTATTTATTTTCTTGCTGGTGAGACAATGACGGGCTGGTTAATGAAAAAAATAAATAATTGCCTCATTTTTACAATACAGGTACAAAACGACATACCCACCGAAAAATGGGTGAGGCCACCCGATCCGCTAACGTTTATGGATAGTTTGTGGATCATATTTGTAACACCAAATTATTATTGTTGATCAATGTCTGCCATTCCTTTCATTTCTTGAAGTAGGGTCCTATATTCTCTGCAACTCTCAATTCTCGCCCCACTTCACCAAATGAGTCTGGGCATGCCTTACGAATCTAAGCCCTTACACTATACAGCTGCAGTTTCTAACAGGTGCTAGTACGTTACGACAGCGGCCTCTGGGGGCTAAGGTGGCCTACGGCGTTCCTCCGTATATTTTTTAATTACAAGTAATTTTATTCATAGATACAATAGATTCATGCTGTAGGCCTATGTACTGTGACTGTCATTTGACTTAGCATGTACAGTGATAGTGTGCGTTGTTTGCTTTTTTTCAACAGCTTGGATTAGCTCGCAAAGTGTGCATAGGACTTATTCATGATGAAGAGTTCAAAGGAATCGACAATCTAGCTTTTGCTAAATGTCTTCCTGGCACAGTGGCAGTATAATCTTCGGATTGAAGGAGAAGCAACAAGATGAGGCAAGTTTGGATTTTTGCTGAAAAAAAATTCAAAGAGCCCACAGAGTCTTGGGAACATAGCCAGCGTTTGTTCTGCACCCAAAGTCCACCAACTTTCAAACCTACCAATATGTAGTGGTGGCCTTATTTCAAATTTGGTGAATTATTTGCAAAGAACTATAGTTCAGATAAAAGAGAAGGAACTGAGAGCAGATTGCCATTGCTTATTTCTTGTAAGAAAAAATAAACGACAGACAGGCATTTGTTGCAGAAGCTCTTGCGAGAGCAAAATTTGCTAATTATTGGTCTTTATATATTTAATTGCAGACCACAGGTTCATGACATCACATGATGTAAATGCTGAAACATGAATAAGAGGCAGTACAGCTAGCCAACTTATCTCTTTTTTTTTCACCCATATTTATAACACCCACATAATACTACCATACCTAAGAAGAAGGTAGCAGTCAGGAGAATGAGACTAGCCGGTCATTGCCAGAGCTTCCAGCAAGCAGGCTGGTGCTATGGTAACCAACACACGGGCATCGATCAAGAGGACGTCCCACACCAACATACGTGGACATAGGGCCTACTTCTGAAAGACGTGGGAGCAGAAAGCACTAGCGAACTAGCCAGATGCATGGAGGATCGAGAGGATTGGAAGCACCGCTGGAGGACTCGTCCGAGGACGACCTAGAGAGATACCTAGGTAGAATTAAATTACACATGCTGCTTTGGGCATATAATTGCACTAATTGTATATAATGCTGCTTTTGTCATATCCAGGGCAGCTGGGGGCGGCTTCAGTCACGCGCAGGTTCCGTATTTTTTGGGGGGAGGGAACCAAAAGTAGATTTAAAGGGGACAGATTATACCACCAGGTGTGAGTGTGATTAGCTTTACAAGCCATTCCGAAAATCTGCCCCATATGACATCATAATGGGCGTGTCCACCTAGATCTGTGTTTGATAGATCAGTCTACCAGCCTACCCAGTGGACTGAAGTAAAGGTTGCTCATCTATCCTGCACAGATCTAGGTGGACACGCCCACTATGTCATATGGCTTGTAAGGCTAATCACACTCACACTCACTCCTAACCTGGTGGTATAATATGTCCCCTTTAAAATGTCCCTTAAAAAAATATATAATTACCCTAGGGGCTTCGTACAATCTGCTCGTGTGAAAAACAAATGTGTGAAAAACAAAAAGAAACACAATGCAGTTTTTGGTTGGAATGAAAGCGACCTTGAACAATGTCCATTATCCAGTGTAAATTAACTATGATGTTTAGGGCTTGTACGTTGTGATTTCAGGCCTAATGTTACTAGGCCTATAAAGATTTTTCCTCATTGTTCAGTACTGAATCTTGAAATGTTTCGTCATGACATGATTGTTAGGAATTGTTGTTTGAAACAGCCACAGCGTTTCCCATGCAAGAACTTTGCAACAAAGTATTTATTAGCCTAGGTTACGGTTTATTCAAGTTGATTTAGGATTTTTACAGTACAACAACTTTCTTGCGTCCTCTCAATATGGCGCATGATTGGCGGACACATAGGCATAACTTAGACAAATAATGTTGTTTTTATTCAGTACTTTTGGTTATAATTGCAATGCAAATCTACTTCTTTGACGGTATGTTCATATCATACTTTGGGTTTTGGTTCGAGGTACGATTATTTGAAGGTGGTGTGGCTAGGTAAATGTCAATCGAGTGGCCTGCTTTAAAGTAGAGGTAAACTGAACTCAGAGACAGATTTAGTTGCATGAAGTCAAAACTATGTGTTATGGACTGGTTTGTGCATGTGCATTATGTAGAATAAAATGAATAAAAGTAACAAACAACTTGTGCCCTTGAACCCTAGCCCTCACCCCATATTACACATTGCTGGTGTGTGTGTGTGTGTGTGTGTGTGTGTGTGTGTGTGTGTGTGTGTGTGTGTGTGTGTGTGTGTGTGTGTGTGTGTGTGTGTGTGTGTGTGTGTGTGTGTGTGTGTGTGTGTGTGTGTGTGTGTGTGTGTGTGTGTGTGTGTCCTGAAAAGAAGTAGAACTCGACCTTTTGTGGTCACACCTGAAGTTGTGGAATGAATGCAATTATGACATTCACCTTTCTATCTTGACATTTACAAACAATGAACTCTTTGGCATGGTGCCCCGGAGTCCTGTCATTTTCTTGATCATGTTGAAACAAATAAAAGGTCAGGAGATACATTTCCAACTGCTACAAATCCCTTGGCTAAATTTAGCACCAGCACATCCTGCCCCCTAAACCATCCAGTAGAGGGGTCTGTGTTCAAACCGCAACCTCCCACCACCTGTAGGATTCCCTAAAGGACCAAACCCCCCCAGCTGCTTATTAAAAACATTAATATGTGTGCTCTGGAAGTCACTTTGTACTGAGCCATCTCATAATGACCAAACGAAAGTCCATTAATCCTCTTTTGATAAATACTAACTAACCATACTGATACTAACTAAAGTTTGTGGTCATATAGCTCAGCCTGTTTTGGTGTTTCATGTTCTTACTCAGAAAAAGCCATCACCTCAGGAAGACTTCAATACAACAATGGCGACATTGTTCTTTAACAAAGATAAAGAAAGCTTTAAATTGAGGAATTGGGTGAAGAGGAAGGGCTGGGGCGTGTAAACTGGTTTTCGCATTGGCATGATGATTGTGGACAAAGATTTGCATATATTGAGTTGATATACTGTTAGAAACATCACTGGCTTTGCTTTGAATATGTGTCATTGTCTCTGCATTGGTATGATGGATGGATTCTTAAGTATGAGGTCATATCATTACGATTGCATCGATACGACTGCATCACCACTCATTGCATAACATTTACATTTAGGGCATTGAGCATGAGAAAAACTGTGGCAGTTTCAACAATTCCTAACAATCAAATCATTTCAAGATAGTACTGTACAAAAGCAGTCCAAATACATTAATTCTAACATAATAACCAACTTTCCAATGCTCTTGTGCTTCAAAATGGATGTCATTGTGACGTCCAACGTACAAGCCCTATACATCATAGGTCATTCAGAGTGTATAATAGACATTATTCCAGGTCGCTTTCGTTCCAGTGAATAACGTGTGGTAGTTTCTTCTTCTATCTAAAAACTAACAATTCTCTCTCTTCCTTAACATTAATTAGGAAGGATGGGCTTTTGGTAAATAAACATTCATGTTTTTTCTTATATGCATTCACATATTTTACCACCCAACTCCTTCCAACTCTATTTTCTCACACTTTTTTTTTATCCTCACCTGGTCTCCTTTTCTTCGTCTCTTTCTGCTTTCTCAGACGAGATGACGGCAGCCAACTCGTCGGGAGCACTTATTTAGGGTAAGGTGTCTCGCTCATCGCTCCTTGACACCCATCAAGGAGGAGCCGAGGATTGAACTGGCAACCTTCCGGTTACAGGCCAACCCGCTCCCACGTCTGAGCTAAGCCGACCCGTATGCAAAATGATACACTTTAACAGCACATACCATCTGTTTGTGAGATCAAAATCAACCGTTCACATTAGGCAATATGTATTTATATATTTATATGATGCATGTGCAATTATACTGCATTTTGACAGCTGTGAGTTGACTGGTATTTGTTGTTTTTGTGCACCTTTTATATCTGCCTCTCCTCGGTTCCTGCCACCTCCAGCACACAGGATCATATTTCTAATATCCATTCACCAGCCCACCACTTAAGTGGGCGCTCTTTGAATTGACTTAATTGACGTGCTTTGACAACAGTGCTGAAGTAATAGTTAGTAATTTCCCTCCAAAGGACACCCTGAGCCCGAAGGCTTAGTTGACTTTATCACCAGCAGGTCCCGGCATGGTGAAAGCATAGAACCGAAATGCCATCTTTGTTATCATGGCAGCATAAAGGTTACATTCCTGCCTGACCTTCAAGAACCGCACCAGGGAGGTACCGCACCTTTGGGAACTGTACTCTCTTCCCCACAAGTGATTAACATCATCAGCCTCCCGCTTTAAATAAGAGCTGTACATCCCCCATCTGCTCACACTTCTCCCGCACTCTCCTGCTCTCTCTCCAGTTGTGGTCTTCAGCCAGAGCAGAAAACACAGCATTCCTTCTACCATGGCAGCCAGCTTCTCATCTCGCTCCAGGACCTCCTACGGCGGCTCCATGTCAGGAGGCTCTTTGATGGCTGGAATGGGTGGCGGAGGAATGTCCATGGGCGGGAGGGCTGCCAGTGTCTACGGTGAAGCTGGGGGCTCCAGGGTGCGTGTCTCCTCCTCCTCCAGGTCCTTCTCGTTGGGTGGTGGCGGTTCTGCGTTCGGCATGGGTGGAGGATACTCGGGCAGCTTCAACGCCTCCGGGATGGACGACTGCGTCATGGGCAATGAGAAGTTCACCATGCAGAACCTCAACGACCGCCTGGCTACCTACCTGGTCAAGGTGCGCAGCCTGGAGACGGCCAACGCTAGCCTGGAGGTGAAGATCCGCCAGTTCATGGAGAGCAAGACCGGGCCCGTCACCAAGGACCACATTGCTTTCTTCGCCACCATCGCTGAGTTGTTGGGCAAGGTGAGCCTTATCTTACGGTGACGCATTACTATTTGAATGGGCATGTCATGTTCTTGGGTTGTGAGTTTTTTTCCCCCCCGGATAAGCACCATCCCCTGATACCAACTAAAGTAGCTTACTACATTAGTAGTTACTACATTAACATGGGGAGGTGTGGGGGGATATTTAAAGCCATGCATTTCTACATAAAGCTAGAGTAGGCAATTTTGGGAAGCTCGATTTCTTCTGCATTCGCCTTGGACCTAGAGATACCTCCCTTCCTCTCTCTATCTTTAGTGTTGTTAAGGTAGTTTGCATTTGCATTCCCACAGTAGCCACGAAGTCTGATACTAAGGCCATGCCAATCGACTGACTTCTTTGTTGCGCGATTAAGTCTTGCAGCCTTGCTTGCAGACTTGCAGACATATTCATATGTGATTTCTGGAGAGTATCCAACTGAAAAAATCACACCCCTGACTCCATGCCTCCCACCAGAACCACTCCCCCAAATCTGGGGGAGGCGCAGTGAGTGAATGGGCAGAGTACACACAGGTAACCGGTTGGGTAAGCCAACTGGTAGGCCATCCAATAATTTCAATTGAGGGAATTAAATGATTTGACAGGCGTATTACTGGCCTGTGATAGCCACAGATACTACTGTCAGGATGTAAAGGGAAATTCAACAAATAGGACAAAAAAATCGACTGTAGCTTTAATTTGGGCTATGAACATCTGTGCTTGTTCGTCTTCATTGTTTAGATCAGAGCTGCCAGCTTGGCCAATGGTTCTGTCCATCTCAGCATCGACAATGCCAGGCTAGCTGCAGAGGACTTCAAAATGAAGTGAGTACTACTCCTCCCTAACCCTAACCCATGGAGAAAAATAAATCATCACACACTCATAGTATGACTACACTATCTTGTTTTATGTAAGGCGATCTATTTTATGTTTACCTTTTGGCTTTTTTAATATATATACATATCATATAAATGTAAAATGTGTATTTATTAATTTTCTCCAAAAAATACAAATGGTTATATATTTAGTGAATTCTACATTCACACATTACAAATCCATCTATTGAGCAATATATTACAACTTTAAAATGTGTATTGCTTTAACCACATGCTGGCTTTGTGCCTGCACAAGATGAGCGAAGAAAAGCTTTGGAGATGCTATTCTTACTTCTCTACTCATATCACCCCCCCCCACACACACACACACACACACACACACACACACACACACACACACGCTTCCATGTATGCAGGTATGAAAACGAGCTGAATATGCGCATGTCGGTGGAGGCGGATATTGCCGGTCTGAGGAGGGTCTTGGATGAGTTGAGCATGGCCAAGACTGACCTGACCATGCAAGTGGAGGGCCTGAACGAGGAGCTCCTATACCTGCAGAGCAACCACAAGGAGGTGTGGTTGCATATAGTACCTTTTTATATAGTGTGTTTTATATAAACGTATAACTGATTTGCTGCTGCTAGGCAAAGGAGCCAGAACCGATGCCTTGTACTGCCACCACTGCATGCATACAATCACATACACACACACCTGGATAAACACAACTTAATGAAACAATGTGTAATTAAACACCAGAAGCCCTGATCTGTTAATGCTAAGGTTGCGATATATAATTATATTAATGGACATTGAAATGTTTATATTAAGATGAGAGATGTAACACATTTTATAGTGCATGTTTAGTAAAAGTGGTGGTTGAATCATTAGGTGGTGGTTCAAGAGCCAAGCAAGCTCCTGACCTGAGCAACACTATCAGGGGGAAAGTGGAGCAAGTAAAGAGTGATAAGAACCAAATAGTCTAACCAGTGTGCTGTTGCTTTGGGTCCCTCCAGGAGCTCATCGTGGCGCGCGCGAACATTGGGGGACAGGTACACGTTGAGGTGGACGCTGCGCCCCAGGAGGACCTCAGCAAGGTCCTGGCTGAGGTCAGGGAGCACTACGAGGCCATGAACGCCAAGAGCCGCAAGGAGCTGGAGGCATGGTTCCACACCAAGGTAATGGGGGGGGGGACGTATTGTTAGACGTAAGACCTTCTGCACTGTGCTGTGCACACTGTGGTGGGAGTGCTTTGGGGAGATGGATGTGGGAGTATGTTTCAAGGGGCACATTGGATCACTTCGTGGGTCATTATATCACGTGTGGAGAAGTACGTTATTCTTTGTCAGACCAACGTGCCATGATTCCAATGAAAACAATCAAAGACCTGCTTTTCAAATACAGAGAGAAATGTTGAAGCAAACCCTCTACTTTATAGGGGAATATAAAGTAGACCCTAAACACCCAATGTTTAGGGTTAAGTAAAACATTTTGAAGACTAAAACGATGTGTATCTGTGTGTGTGTCTGTTCTGAGCAGACAGAGACGCTGAACAAGGAGGTGATCACGCAGACCACTGTCCTGGAGTCCTCCAGGTCTGAGATCACAGAGGTGAAGCGCACCCTTCAGTCGCTGCAGATCGAGCTGCAGGCCGTGATGGGCATGGTGAGTGGAGGACCCTGGGGCCCAATGACTGCTGACCACCAAGAGGAGGGGCAGGGTAGTGTGTTTACGGCTAGACGTCGCTGTGGCGAGATGCATTCACTTAATGGACCCAATGGGACATAGGGAGATGTACAAATATATGGATCATGGATAATGATCTACTTTCCCCCATGTGGCTTCGTGTTAAAGGCACCTTTTGTTATTGTCAGAATCACACTTTGGAATCATTGAACAGAATCACACTTTGGAATCATTTGGTTCAAATGTTTTAAGTAAAAAAAAAAATCAAAAGCACACATTTTATATGTATACATATATATATGTATATATATAACCCTTTATATATTTACATACATACATATATACACGCACACACACACAACACAAAAATTCTCAGAGAAGGCTTCCATAAAAAGTGCTAGTGAAGATGTGAGGTGTTCCTCTCCCCCTACCAGAAATCTTCTTTGGAGAGCAATCTGGCGGAGATCCAGGGCCGCTACAGCATGCAGCTCTCAGGCTTCCAGTTCCAGGTAATGCCGCCGTTCCTTCTCCTGGTGATGCCTTATACTCCCCTTCCCCTCTTTATTCTCCTCCTTCTATGCCCTCTCCTCCCTTAAATCTCCTTTCACAACATGTCACAACTTGATGTAAAACGCAGCCCTTAAACTTGACAATCTGGATTGGAGCGCCATCTGGAGGCCAATCCTAACCCTCTCTTTCTGCAACGATTATTCAGTAAAAGGGTGGTTGGTAGAACAACCTGAACATTGACTGTAAGATCTTCAGATGACCTCTGAAAGCCTTAAAATGGTCAAGTTGCATGTAAGCACGATCTACGAATACACACGCCACCGTTAATTAGAAACGTGCCAAAGACGCCCAAGAAGCACAACCAAGCAAGCATTGAAACATGGCTATTTAAATGCACAGCTCAAAGACACAACGCCTAAATACTATGGGTGGATGCAGGGCCGTAGCACCAAATTCTGGGCCCTGTAAAGATTAGTTTTTTCATTCCATGGGCCCCCCTCTGCCTTTGGCCCCCCTACAACTGTGTAACTTATACCCGCAGTCCGGCGGCCCTGGATGGATGATCACTCGCCCCAAAAATCGATTGGTTGACCCCCTTTTCTCCTCTTCATTTGAATCATCAACCAGGTGACCAGCCTGGAGGAGCAGCTGATGGGACTCAGAGCTGACCTCGAGCGCCAGGGACAGGAGTACCAGATGCTGCTGGACATCAAGACCAGACTGGAGATGGAGATCGCTGAGTACAGGAGGCTTCTGGACGGAGAGGGCAGCAGCATGAGGTTAGCACCTGCAGTACCGGAGATGGGTTGAAAAATACAGGGGAATATATAGATACAAATTAAAAATACATAGCACACTAAAATAAAAAGAAAGGAAATGTGACAAAGAGTGGGACTCGATGAGGAGATAACATTTAAAGTACTTTAAACAGTATGAAACTAAGAAGGGACTTCTTCATGTGAAGAATTATATACAGTATGTACCATTTAATTGATTCATTGAGGTATGCGGTTCAACTCGTAGCTCAATCTATCCTTGTGTACACTTTATCTCTGCCAAGAACGCGTCTTGCTCTCATGGTACCTTCTTGATTGATCTAAGTTGGTCTAAGTTACGTAACGTAATTAACAGTGCACCAGTTCAGCTAAATCTCTCCTTTAGAATTATTTACGTCAATCTTAATCCCAGGCTTCAATCATTGTTCGATGAACTCTATGTTGCTTCTGTTTTGCAGCAGTAGAACCTCCTCTTCCTCGGTAACGAGCCGAACCAAGACGATGGTGGTGGAAGAAATGGTGGTGGATGGAAAGGTGGTGTCATCCACAAGCTCATCATCCACCTCCCGCGGCCTGTTCCGCTGACGAGATCCCCGCGTCATGTTTTTCAAGAGCCCCACCCAATAAAGCACAAGAACCTCTTCATCCTCATCTTCAAACCACCTATCCGGGGTCTGCTCTCAAATAAAATTTGAATCCAAACTACAATCACCATGTGTGTGACTATGACTTTCAACATTCAACATTATTTATTGGTACATGTCATATACAAGTAGGTGGCAGTACAAGGCATCGGTTCTGGCTCCTTTGCCTAGCAGCAGCAAATCAGTTATACGTTTATATAAAACACACTATATAAAAAGGTACTATAATTATATAAACAATTGTTCATGAAAGTGTAAGCAATTAGTTAGCGATGTTTACTCGGCATGAAGTCAAATGCATCTTTTGTGTTTAACTTCAAGTGTTCTAGTTCATACTTGCAGAATAGCAATGGCCAAACAATGGTTTAAAAAGAAAAAAAATGCTACTGAGTTAGTTACAATAGAATGAGCAAGAACCTTCACATTCCTTCTTGTGTCTGTGCATGCACGTGTGATCTGCAAACGGAGTTCAAGTTAGGTCAACGTGGACACGTTGGGAGGCAAAGTGGTCTTGTGGTTAGTGTGTTTGACTCCCTAACCGAAGGGGACGGGATCACACCCCTTCTGCAGTCTACCTACAGTAAAGGTCCCTTGAATAAGACGTCTACCATGTCTGCTTCCAGATGAGGTGCTTCTGAGTAAAATAGACTCAGTCTATGTTTTTTTTTAGAAAAGGTAAAAGACAGAAAAGTCAAGTGCACTGTCAAAATGTTTTACGGCATTATAAATCTGCGCATACAGCTAGAGGGGGTTGAACTATTCCCCTTACACTGCGTGTTAATGCGTGACTGTTGCAGCTTGGCAGCTCTCCGTTGATTTCTCTCCACTCTGTATCTTCCCAGCATTTCATGATGCCACTATTTAGCGTCTGCGGCATCTAGGCTGTGTTTCAACTCATCAGAGCTTACATGGCTGAGTAGGGGGGGGGTTTCACCTGCCCACGGGGAGAGTCACTGCCTCTCAAGAGGACATACCTGCACACACCCATAAAGACACACCCATAAACACACACACACACACACACACACACACACACACACACACACACACACACACACACACTTATACAGCCACACCCACACAAAGGCATGCTAGTACAAAGTGAGGCATGTATGTACACTCACAGGCACAAAAACACGCACACACACAAACACAGAACCACACACACACAGACACACACACACACACACACACACACACACATGCAAAGCATGGATGCCCACATACTAGTGTATACACACACACAGGCATAAATGCATGCACACAGAATTCACCCGAATAGAATATTGCATTGGAAAGGTGAAATTAAATAAATGTTAAATAACTAATTCTGATGTAAATATGTTGTTGTATGCCTTTGCAACTTGTGTTCAATGCATGTTTTTTGTAAGTAGCCAAAACAGCATTGAGTTCAACGGTTCACTTAATGGTGAACCCTCGCGGCCTGCCATTTATTATTGGATACTTTCTTTTCTTCCACTATACTACACGTTACAACACATGCCTAGCCTAGCAGGCATGTACAGTACGTTCGCTCAAATGTGAGGCCTTCACCACATAGTCAAGTGGCCTTTCAGCCATGATTCACACCTAAATGCTACAGGTTGTTCCCTCCCCCTTCCATCCCACTTGACTGTCTTTCCAACAAAGGCACACATTCCAATCAAATAATATACTGTTACACCTCTTGGTGTAAATCGTTTTTTGTAACAGCATTGTTAAGCTGCTGTAGCTGCAGTTATGTGTTGCCAACACTGGAAATGGTAAGGTTTCCCATTCATGTATATATATTGAAATATATAGGATATATATAGGAAATATATATTGTGTTTATATATGCACACACAGGTCTATTTCTGATGTGCACCGACATTTGTGCACCTATGCACACACACACATGCACACACCCATTCACGCACGCAAGGTGCACTGACATTCGTACATGCACACACACAAACACGCGCACACACAAAGACAAAAACACCCATTCACACATACACAGACAAACGCACACCCAATTTACGCAGGAATGGTGCATTGGCATTCGTACGTGCACACACACACACACAAACACACACGCCCATTTACGCACACACACACACACTCATTCACGCACAAACACACATTCATGCACACACACACACACACACACACACACATGCACCCGAGCATCTGGCAGTGGTCACCCACGGGGCTTTGTCTTTCAGCGCCCTCTTGACAGCCTCTCAATGCAACCTCACAAAAAGCCACTTGCTTAAGATAGAGACAAGGACACATTTCACATGCTTAGATCATAGGGTAATCTTGGCAGCAGGTTTTATTTTGCCAGGGGGCTGTTCTCATGCCTCTCCGGGTTTCACACTCAGAAGAGGGACGCGCTCCCTGCTAAGACATGTTGAATCCCCTGTCAATCACTTCACCCGGAGGAAAGAAAAAAAAGGAGATATATGAGTTTATATTGAAAGAGCCAACGCCCACCTCACATACTGCTCCCCCCTCACCCCTCCCTGATCATCGCCAATAAAAGGAGAAGACTCTACCCTCAACGCCAACTCTCTCTCTCTCCTCTACCCACCTCTCCGGTCAGAGCAGACAGAAGGGCACACAGCCTCCACCTGTATCTCCACCTCCACCTCCTTTTTCTCTCATCATGAACTTCGGTCGAATGTCCATGTCGGGAGGAGCCTCGGGACGCAGCATGTACGGCGGGGCGGGAGATGTCCGCATCTCGAGTGTATCCCGTTCATTCTCCTCCGGCGGTGGTGGCGGCGGCGGTAGCTCCTTTTCCTCATATGGAGGAGGTGGCGGAGGTGGCGGAGGCTTCGGCGGTGGCGGCGGTTTCGGAGGTGGCGGTGGCGGTGGCGGCGGGTTTGGCGGTGGCTACGGCGGTGGCGCCGGGTTCGGCGGTGGCGGTGGAGGTTTCGGCGGCGGAGACGATAGCGTCATGGGCAACGAGAAGGGCACCATGCAGAACCTGAACGACCGCCTGGCCACCTACCTGAAGAAGGTGTCCGACCTGCAGCAGGCCAACTCTGAGCTGGAGCTGAAGATCCACGGCTTTGTGGACAGCAAGTCCGGTCCCACCACCCGGGACTACAGTGCCTTCTTCGTCATCATCAAGGAACTGCAAGACAAGGTGAGGAAAGGGAAGGGAGAGAGAGAGAGAAAAAAAGAGAGGAGAGAGAGGGATAGGGAGAAAGAGAGAGAGAGAAAGAGATAGAGAAAGAAAGAGAGATAGAGTGAGCAAACGAGAGGGAGAGAAAGCGAGAGAGAGTGAGAGAAAGCGAGAGAGAGAGAGAGAGAGAGAGAGAGAGAGAGAGAGAGAGAGAGAGAGAGAGAGTGAGAAAGAGAGCAAGGAAGAGAGAGGGAGCAAAAGCGAGAGCGAGAGAGAGAGAGAAAGAGAGCAAGGAAGAGAGAGGGAGCAAAAGCGAGAGAGAGAGAGAGAGAGAGAGAGAGGTCAGTTGTTGTAGGCAGCTGGAGCTTAGCTCCGTATGAGATTGATAGATGAAGATGGAGGATGAAGACTCCTGCTTTGGTTGAACATATTGTAGTAGCTTTGCTCAGAACAATTAATAACTTCTAAAATATAACAAATTGCTCAAATGTAATGCAAGAATGTAGCTAAACCATAGGCTAGTTGAATGTAAAACATAACACAACATGCACATTCCAATGCAAGCAGCGTACAATAAGTTGCTTTTCATTGTTGGTAGTGTACAAATAACATTACATTTATATGGCGGCACTTCTATCCTCAGCGACAATAAGTGCATTCGACTATGAAAATACAACGCAGAAATTGCAAGAATCATGCAGTTACATTAAATTCATAAAATAAGCTAATAAATAGTGTTTGTGTTGTCACAGATCTTGGATGCCATCACCGCGAGAGCCACAGTCATCCTTAGCCTTGACAACGCCAAGCTGGCCGCGGACGACTTCAGGGTCAAGTAAGTCATTTATCATTTACCTGGCACTTTCTTTTCAACTTTGGGACGCTTTTGTAGCCGTAGTTTGGTTTGTGGTAAATATTTGTATATGCCTATACAACTATAGCGATACAATATGAACTAAACGGAACAATAGAGGGATGCTCAAAGTCAAATGAAACATTGAGCCCTACCTAGGCTCGCGGCGTAAAATATTTCAAAAGGGTGTGTCGGTAAAAAAGTATACAGATTGGTTTGATAAGTTTCCTACCTGCGGTATAGCCCCCCCTGCTGGCCTCACGTCATGATACAAAAAGAGCATGTCGGATCATTGTAAAGGCTGAAAGGGTATTCGCCTCAGAAATGAAAAAAAAAACACACATCCACACATTTCCTCTTCCCATGTCTTCCCAGATATGAGAATGAACTGGGAATGCGTCAATCGGTGGAGGCAGACATCGCTGGTCTGAGGATGCTGATGAACGAGCTGGGCATGGCCAAGACGGACCTCACTATGCAGATAGAGAGTCTGACGGAGGAGCTTGCCTACATGAAGAAGAACCACGAGGAGGTCTGAGCCTCAGATCAAGCGTAGTCCCTGGCTCTCTTAAACCCAGAGCAATGTTTATGAAAGGCTGTTCATCAGCAGCTTTGAGTTAAAGCTACAGGGGCATTCTTTGTAACACCAAACCTTCTACTCCTTCTCCTCCTCCTCCTCCTCCAGGACCTCCTGTCAGCACGTGCCCAGATGAGTGGGCAGGTGAACGTTGAGGTGAACGCCGCGCCCCAGGTCGACCTGACCGCCATCCTGGACGATCTCAGAGAGCAGTACGAGGCGTCGGCCGCGAAGAGCAGGAAGGAACTGGAGGCTTGGTTCCAGGCCAAGGTACACACCCAAATCCCTATCCAATCACAACGGTCAAAAGAAAAGAGTCCAAATAGTCAATACATGATTCAAATCAGATCGACAAATCATTGGCACGGCAACTCTTAACCCTCTCCTCCTTTTCCCTTTCATCCCTCTTCCTCATCTCGATCCTCTCCCCGGTTCTTATTCCCTCTCTTCTCTCCCTCCATCTTCTTGCCTCCACCTGTGTCTCTTCCGTTCCTTGACCTCTTTGGTGCCCCCTTGCAGAGCGAAGCCATCAGTGTGGAGGTAGCAGAAGCTGAAATGACCGTGAAGACCACCAGCTCAGAGATGAAGGACGTAAAGAGCAGTCTGCAGGCTCTGGAGATTGAGCTCCAGTCACAGCTCAGCATGGTGAGAACTCGGATCACTTGGTTTGTAATGTACATTGGCGCCGCCAACTGCCAATGCGCATTGGGCAGAAACCTTGTGGCTATAGGAAGCATAGTAGTCTGTTGAAGAGCTTCAAAGCAGGGGCATGGTCACAAAGGGGCTGTTTTTGGCGCATGCCCCCTCCCCAAAACATAATTAGTTTGATCAGCCATCACTATTAAATCACAGTTAAAGGATTTTAACCTCAATCTTGGTCATTGTTGTACATATTCTCTGCGCCACTCTGCCACAGTAGTGTTACCGTGTGGTGCCCACTGCTTCAAGGACCCTTATTTTACCACCAGGTGTGATGTTGACTTACAATTGCAATTTCAAATTGTGCATTATAATGAGGATGTGTGCCCAGCTGTACCAGGATAATGGCTTATCAGCATACCACATCATGGTGGTAAAATAGGGTCTAATGTGAGTTTCTACCGGCTCCTTCCATCCCCAATCTAATCTCCATGTTCTTGCAGAAAGCATCTCTAGAAGCATCTCTGGCAGACGTCCAGAACCGTTACGGCATGCGACTGGCCGGCTACCAGAACCAGGTGAGCACAAAGCATTTGATCATTACCAGCATGCATATCGACACTTTAGTCCCAAAAAGAGCAGCTAACAGCAAATTTGGCCACTATTCCGGCGGCAAGCAGATGTAATACAAAGGTAAATATCAGCATAAGGGTTAGGGTTAGTTAATCAATCATGCCTCGATGGATGTCTCGAGTCCCAACACACAATGAAACCCGCCTCCACACTTTCTGTCCGACCTTCAAGGTGACCAGCATGGAGGAACAGCTGGTGCAGCTCAGAGGTGACCTGGAGCGCCAGGGGCAGGAGTACCAGATGCTGCTGGACATCAAGAGCAGACTGGAGATGGAGATCGCTGAGTACAGGAGGCTTCTGGACGGAGAGGGCGGCATTGGGTAAGCAGCACAAATCACAATGTTGGCTGAACAATGACACACACACACACACACACACACAAATGTAGCCAGTCCAAAGTCAGTTAGCTAGTGTCCTTCAGCTTGGACATGTATCTGATGCATCTCGATGGCTTCATCCCTTCAAGCATGAGCAAATCATCGTCCTCGATGTCCTACTCCTCCGGGGGAATGTCCTCCTCCTCCTCCTCCACCTCCAAGACGACCACCGTGGTGAAGATCATCGAGGAGGTGGTCGGATAAACCGTTGGCCTCAGCAATCGGAGAAGACTGGGAGTCACATCTTGTCCAACAACACCCCCCCCCCCCCCTTTCTCTATCTACTCATGGATCTCTTTACTAATGTCTGTCAGATTCAACAGATTATTACCTTGTGCTTCCTTCACACTGAAACACCTTCAATTGGGGCAACATGTCTACTACGTGATAACCTCTGTCTGGTAGATGGTTGGAAAAAATAAAGCAAACTATAAGCAATTCCTTGATATTGTGTTTTCATGTGTGTTGGTGTATGTGAATGTACATGCAAGAACTGTCCGTAGGGGAACAGTGGCGTTCAGAGCTCAAATGAAAGTCCACATGAATTAAGGACTTAGATTCGTTTTTTTCCACCCACTCCATAATCAGTCATAATGAGCATAACAGCAATAATATGACAGGCCACAGCCACAATTAACAGATTGGCCAATAGTTCAACGAGGTCACAGGCTTGTTTATATCCGTTAACACTTCAAACAGGTAGTTCGACGCCATGGATAAAGAGTTGACAAGAGTTGACAACCAAAGCCTAGAAAATCCTTTAAGACTCCATGATGCTACCACCAGCTTATGCTCCAAAGTTCACAGAAGGGATACCAAAAAAATAATAAAACAAGATTCCAGCTTTTGAAACACGCCTTCTCGAAGCAGTTGCACAAACATGCCGCACAAAACCAAACATTAAAAGCAGAAAGCATATTTCATTAGTTTCTTTAATAATTCTTTCAAGTACATGATACTGCTGTTCATTTATTTTTTTAGAAATTAAAAATGTTTACAATAGATATTTTGTAATCTTTTTTTTAACACAGTGAGCGATCGCTGGACAGGTATTGGAGTCCAGTTGGTCTGGTGAGTACCCTGTACTCGCGTAGCAGTGGGTTAAGGCCGAAATTACACTTCTGCATCATGAAGGAACCATTACTGGGTCTCTCTGCCCGTAACTACACTTCGTCTGTAATCCTGAGTGTAGTCTGGCACGGTAAACAGCGCCCTCTGTGGGCTATGCAGGCGAACTCCAAGCCGGCTGTTCGACATAGAAGTATAACATGGTCTTTACGTTCATGGGTTTCAGTGAATTGATTAATTATGTACTTGGTATCGTTAATCCGCACTGACGACCTAGAAAACGGTAATAACAAGACTACTGGAATGATGTCAAGTAATGGGGATCTGCTGTTCCTCTTGCTCAAGTTTAACCATTTACACGTAAATTCATTGTGCACCAGTATTACATTTTTTTTTACCCCGGAGCAAAACTGAAAATGTATACATTTATAAATGTACATTTAAAACTTTTGACGTTGCAGTCAAAAAACAGCATCATAATTTAATATGGTTTAAAAAAAAATATATATCATATAATATATATATATATATATATATATATATATATATATATATATATATATATATATATATATATATATATATATATATATATATATATATATATATATATATATATATATAGCCCAACAGGCAGACCTTTTGTACTTCCTTATTATTCACCAAGAAAAATGACAAAATCGAATTAAATTTTCAGAGGAAACATCTAAACTCCTTGGCGTAATTATTTAGTTTGGAATACTAAAATAACTTCACATCCAACCAAAGTATTTTTAGCTTATGTATTAAAATGTAATGGTATCACATCAAGTAAAAAAAAAAGTTCTGATCTGTCGTCAGCAAATACCCATCGTGGTCAGTAAAAACACTGGCATTTTGTACTGGCAAGTACTGAAAAATAAGTACTTATTTATATTTTGGCCCTCAGTATGGCATAGTACACAGAATAAAGTACTCGTAATAATAAATGCTATTGACAAGTACACAAGTACTCACAGTTTGGTCTGCTAAAGGTTGGTACTGCGTATTGAAAAGTACAAAAACAAGTACTGTAAATTGGTCATCAAACCACTTGGTGCTTGGTATTGGTAAGTACTTACAGGAAAAGAAAAATAAGTACCCATACTTGGTCCTATAAAAAGATGATTTAGGGTTCACCTCTATACTTGATATAGTACGGACAAACCATTAACACAAAATCAACAAGGCCCTTAGTAACACACACACACACACACACACACACACACACACACACACACACACACACACACACACACACACACACACACACACACACACACACACACACACACACAGAGAGAGAGAGAGAGAGAGAGAAAGAAAAGCACAACGGTATGAACATTTGAAAACAAAATAAGGAACAAAACACACATATATATATATCTATATGCATTATATAAAAAAGGAATAATACTTTTTCCCCCCCCTACCCATGACATTAAATGGTGTATAAACTGTTTTGTTTTAGCTACTGTCATTTCCCAGAGTGCTGCTTTCATTGCTGTTGGTGCTTCCCGTGTCGGAGCGCTCCCGCTTGTGGATCTGCTCGTGTGCTTTGAGGTGGCCGGACTGGCTGAACGTCTTACCGCACTGGGGACAGGCGAAGGGCCGCTCCCCGGTGTGGATCTGCTGGTGGGCCTTCAGGTGCCCCAGGCGCCCAAAGCTCTTGCCGCACTGGGTGCACCCGAACGGTCGCTCCCCGGAGTGGATCTTCTCGTGGGTTTTGAGCACACCCGAGTTGCTGAAAGTCTTGCCGCACTGCGAGCAGCTGAAAGGCTTCTCGCCGGCGTGGATCTGCAGGTGGTTGCGGTAGCTCATCTCCTTGGTGAAGCTCTTGCCGCAGTGCTGGCAGCAGTAGGGTCGCTCGCCCGTGTGGCTGAGCTGGTGGGCCTTCAGCTCCTTGGACTGGCCAAAGCTCTTGCCGCAGGTGCCGCAGCTGAACGGCCGCTCGCCCGTGTGCAGGCGCTGGTGCGAGCGCAGGTCGTCCGCCTTGGTGAAGCCCTTGGGGCAGTGGGCACACACGTAGGGCTTCTGGCCCGTGTGGATCAACTGGTGGCGCTTCAGGTTGCCCGCCTGGCCGAAGCTCTTGCCGCACTGCGAGCAGGCGTAGGGCCGCTCGCCTGTGTGGATGCGCTGGTGGGTCTTCAGGTTGCCCAGCGTGCTGAAGTTCTTGCCGCACTGCGGGCACGAGAAGGGCTTCTCGCCCTGCATGTTGCGGGGCTTACGCGAGGCGAGGCTCTGGCCTTTGCATCCGCCGGCTGACGCTTTGCCCCCCTCCCCGGTCAGGAGGCCGTACGCGCCGTCGCCGGACTCGGGCTCGACCTTCACCACGCCGTCCATGAGCATGGGGTCCGGTCGCAGTTTGTTGAGCTCGTCACGGAGCTCGGCCATGTGGATCGACTCCAGCGTGTTGGGGTGGTGGAGGTGGTGGTGGTGGTGCAGGTCGGGCCGCTGGAGGTGGCTGGACATGAAGTTGTGTTCGGGGTAATCTGGTTTCAGGGAGCCCAGTTCGGTGGTGTAGTAGCAGTGCAGATCCACGTGGTGGTCCGACTTGATGTACTCCAGAGTGTCGGACACCTTTACAAAGAATAGAAAAGGTAGAGGTCAGCTATCGGGGTTAAGCAGACGCTAACGTTTCAGCTGTACGGCAACGGATGTGGCACACGAAGGCACAATCGAATGCCAGATGCTTTGCACTGCATCAAAACGATTGAACTGTGAGGAAACCTGCCAGGAAAGCTTGGCTGCCTTCGGTCGAAAAAAGAAAAAATCCAAACTATTGGTAAGTTGGGGGCCAATAAAAAAAAGAAAGCAGCGGCCCAGCAGCAACTCCTAATGCAACTCTGAACTGATCCATAGTGTAGTCCCTGAATAAACAACACCTGTGTTCTTAACTGATGGAACGCTTCAACTGTTTTTGAAAAACTTTCGGAACCAACATTCTATGCAGCACTGAGAAAAGGCAGATAACATGGGC
Source organism: Gadus macrocephalus (assembly GCF_031168955.1). Lineage (NCBI taxonomy): Eukaryota > Metazoa > Chordata > Actinopteri > Gadiformes > Gadidae > Gadus > Gadus macrocephalus. The sequence goes on along the minus strand of NC_082383.1, from coordinate 14,189,870 downwards.
TGATAATAAGAATTACATATTGTAATAATGATGGCATATTTACTCATACAATCTACTAGCAAAAGAGTAGAGACAACACCAGTCACAAATGGAAATTAGTCTGTTTAAAATGTTCTGAATAAATAGAGCCACCAAAGCAACAATGGATATACACGCAGTATACACCAATTTTCCAATCCCAGATTAATAAAGAACCCTCTTATCCTAGCTCAGGGAAATTCATGAATGAGGCATTCAACCCCCAAAATTAAGAATCCTATAATATTGTGGTTTGAGTGTATTATATTATAGTTAGGAAGCAGGCAGCTCCAGTGGGTTTTGTGTGAATTACAGTTGACCAAAAGCCTTTGCTACTCAAAGACGTGCTCTAGAGAAAACTCCCATCATGAATATACAGTATGGTGATACCTGGGAAATGTAGTCAAACACCAGGATGGGCTCGTATTGGGACTTGTAGTCCAGTTCGGTGACATCAGCGTTGTGGAACGGTCCCAGGTGGTTGCTGCCGTGGTGCTCAGACCTGATGTAGTCCAGGCCACTGATCTCCATCTTGATCTGATCCTGGCCCAGCTCGGCGGTGGACAGTGGCTGGATCTCCGACAGGTCCACCGTCTGGATGGGCTCCAGATCGGGGTCCTCGGGCTCGCTCTTGATGCAGGGCAACATCACCAGGGGCTCGGCTATGTCGGCCCCCAGGGAGCTGAGGGTGGGCGTGGGGCAGGCCGACGAGAGGAGGACCAGCGAGGCGGGCGAGTCTGAGCCAAGAGAACCTGGAGAGCCACACTCCGAGGACATGGAATGAGCCAGGCTCAGGCTCATGCACTCTGCCTCCAACGCTGTCATGGTGAGGGGGAAAAGCTGCCTTCCAAAGTCGTCCCACTCTTCCAGGTACTGATCCCAGCACCGTTCTTCCACTCTCCGTCACTTAACGTGTTGCGGCGCACAAGACGCACTTGATCCCCCCGAATCGGTCTCTTCTCCCTTGTCGCCGAATTCTTCTTCCGCCTTGTCCAACCTCCTGCGCGTTTCTCAAAATCTACCGGTCAATGGAGGAGGTAGAATGGAATACTGGCACACCTGGTTGGTTCCCTGAAAACATATAATGAGCCACAGTGGGGGCCCCAACACCTCCTGCTGGTGTCACCAGCCAGTTGCCTGGGAATCATCTGGGGAAAGGAGAACAGACAAAGAAATGTGTTACGAAGGAAGAACATCCTAGTGTTAATATGGAGGTTATAACAGTTACTCGATATTGCTGTCGAGAACAGACTTATAGGTTTTATTGTTACACCAACGAAGAGGTAATCTCAGTTCAACTAAAGATCATTGCTGTGATCGGTGAATGATGAGCTTCAGAGGCCGCATTATATTAGAAAATGAGAAGTTATGTCATTATTACACGTTATTGAAGAAGGTCATTTAATAATTACTATTAGGCTTATTAGGTCAATGAAATGGTTGACATGAAATGGTTAAAGTTTTAACATGAATTGGCCAAGCAACACAAAAACTAAATTGCGAGGAAAAAAGGTCAACAAACCGAAGGGGCAAGGTATATTGAAATGATGAGTACGTATTTCGATGTGATACGAACGAATCGGTGTTCATTACTTAATTAATCAGTTATACATATTGTTTTATTAAGAAAAACCACATGTATATAAGATGATATTACAAGTTGATGCGCTCCCTTATGCATAAAACCTGGTCAACTCCGGTCACGGCGAAATGGCCTATGCACACACGGAAAAGTTTGCAGGAAGCTCTGCAACACTTGCCACAAGTTACACCTAAGAAAGTTAAATCTTTCAAGATGAGCGGAGGGACAATATCAACAATCGGTTTTAAAACACAGGGCTTTATTATAGCCATGTCTTGAAACGGATACAAAAGGGGGGAGTTAGTTCGCCTACCTGTCGGATCTAACGCTATCCAGGTAGCGATCTAACCTCGCCACGCAACCTACACACTAGCTACTACTAGTTGGCTCAGAAGATTCTGGCGGTGATTTTTTTTCCTGTTCAAATTGTGTATCGTGTCTGTACAATCTGACTATTAATGCGGTTTGGACACTGAAAACAATGACACACGGCCAATACCGCACTGGGCGGTAAACAAAAATAGTAAACAACGTGCAAAATAGATACATTAGTCCCAGCGTTTGTAGTATACAAAGACAGGGCAAGGTGCCATGTCTAGCTAGCTGGGCTAGCCAGTGGCCATTTTGTTGTCTACTACTGCCGTCGATTTCTGGTTGGGAGCTAGGATAGCTAGTGTTAGCTTGCCAGCTAACGCTCCGCTATCGCTCAGTGGCATACAGGGGAACCGTGGAAAGTGAGAGTGATGCGTGAAAGCCACAAAACGAGCCGGGGGGGGGGACACAATCTCCTAACCTTGATTCGGCGTGTGCTTAGGATAGTGGAGCCCTTGGCGTGGCCTCTGATTAAAGACAAAGTGTGTCACATAGTGAAAACCCTGGCTGCCGGGGGGTGGGGGGGGGGGGTGCATTCACCAAGATTGTCAGAAAGAGGAAAAAAAGAAAATCTAAGCACGCCAGTCTCACTGCTGCCACGTTGAAAAACATCACATGCCTGCAGAAATATAGAGGGTTTACCTGCCGTCTGCTCGCTTCATGGTTCTTTATGTTGTGACAGCGCCACAATCGCCTGACTTTTAACTCCACCACCGGACCCGCCACGTCCACCTCCGGAGCACTACCCTTCTGCCTCTCTTTCTTCTCTTCTCTCCTCCTCCCTCTATCATTGACTAATTCCGCTCCACTCTCACCGACTCCCTCCCTCGGTCCCTTCTCATTTCTTTCCCTTCTCTGTTTCTGCTTCTGTACTTCCGTCCTTCGTTTGGTGGACGGGTTTGATTGTCAGTGTGCGTGCACGCCCTCATCCTCCGCACCGATTCGCATAACCCGGGCGACTAGTAATAACCGAATCGGTCGTTTATGCAGGCACGCGCTTGCTGTATTGTTGTGAGCACCGTCCTCCCGTTCCTCTTCATGCGCCCCGGTGTCATAAATCAAAGCAACTATTGTCGCGCAGGAGCAGGCTGCCCGCTGGGAGCGGGATGGGAATCCAAGCGGAACGTATTGTGTGTGATAATGGCACGGGGTCACCGCGGTCAATAAGCATTAAGGCGTTTTATTCTTCACAAAATAACTCCGTTACAATGCCAGTTAATTAACTTAACTACAATGGGCGATGAGACCTACGCCTTCGCCACATTGACATTAATCGGTACAGACAAGTAAAAAAAAATGGCAATTTCAGTGTCTAGGATAGGAATCAGTGAGTGGAAATTTAAAACCAAAACTAATTAGGTTCCCTTATTGTCTGATGTCGACGTGTTTCCAGTTATGTTTAAATTCCGTTGAAACCGTTCAATAAAGGCCTACTCTGGGCAACATCGATAACAACATGAAAAAAACAAATCCTGGGGACGAAAAAATGGTCAAGCCGAGCAGAAATATACATTATTTCCCCTTTGGACTATTTTCATCATTGGATGAATTAGGCCTATACAAAATATTGTCAAATGACTTCAATGTAGCCTGTGGAACTTACTCCCTTCCTTTGTCATCTATCACATAAATAGACCTCTATCACATTTCTTGAGCTAAATGCAAAAGTATATTTAAATACAGATGATCATTAAAATGTAACATTGCAGCAAGCTATGTCAAATATATTAGGTTTAAAAAAAGTATAATCTGAATTCCAACAAATCCTCATTAAATGGTGTTCTCTGACATATAAAGTAGGCCTACATCAAAAAGCCATAACAAACAATTCAAGAGTCCAGTATTCTGCCTTGTTGTACAAAAGAGGAAAATCATGCAGACTGTTTGTCTGTAATGTGGTAACCCGGTGCTCGGTTGGGCCGGGTTCCACGGACAAAACACGCTTGACATTGGGGTTTTAGCCATTGCAGGCATTTATTCACAATCAACTTAAATACCACAAGGAGCTCGCAGTCTCTAGGGCCTCTAGCCTCTAGCCTCTCCCGGACACGCACACGCACACGCACACGGACACGGACACGGACACGGACACGGACACGGACACGGACACGGACACGGACACGGACACTTCCTCCTTGCCGTGCTGTGCTGTCCTGGACCTCCTTTTAAAATGGCTCCTCTGCCACCGGCCAGGTGTCCACCAATCCCCCTGATTGGGGAGGCGAGAGGGATGCCCTCCTTCGCCGGCTGGTGGGTGGGGGTGGTATACCCCGTCCTTCACGGTACCTCGGGCCCGTCCAGGCCGAGGTTTACGTGGCGGGATGCCACAGTAAGTGTAAGTGATATTAATGTATCATTGTTTGGTTGAAAACTGTTGAGACCTTATAAAAGAGACTAATGATGTGGAATACATTCACCCTAACCGAGCACAGACAATTTTAGGCCATGTCGTTTAGGCCAGGGCTGTTGTTGGAAAAACATATTCACTTACTCTTTCTACATTTGTCCATGTCACATGAAACAGTTTATATGTCACCCATACTGTATAGCTTGTCCACAAATTTCCCCCGTAGCCAAGTTCTCTTCAGTAAAACGGAAAAAAAGGAAGTCAAGTGTTAATTAAATAATGAATCTCTCATTGTCAGTATTATTATACTGACATACCATTATATATTACACAGTATTGAGTGATTATCCCACAGCCTGATAGCCGGTCTACTGAGCTCATATTTCTGTATGACTTGGTGCCTCACCGAGAACTTTATCCCTTTTAAACCAATACCATAACTCGCAACTAAACTGCACTGCCTTATTAGTAGGAATTTCGCTTCAAGAAATGTTGCTTCAAGATGAAAAACACACCTAACAGATGCATTGCAATTGTACTTTAATCGACGATAGTGTTTAGCAGGATTTACTGTCCTGCAGGTTTAATCTAGGGTTTATCCTGGTAGGACACATGAAACCACCAGGGTGCATCCTTTTTCCATTTGTAAAAATTACATAAGCAGTAGTTTCTTTAGAATGGGCTTACATACCTTGTGCAAATAAAAAGGGTGGGAAACAATACTAACCACCTTGTCTGATGTTGCTTTGTTGATCTTTTCAGATTCAGATTCAGATTCAGAAAACTTTATTGTCTGTCGTAACAGAAAATCATCTTTGACGTGGCTCGACATACAAACATGAAAATGTACTGATAGGCATTCATACAACAACATTGATCTCTGAGAGCACATACAGTGTGTATAGATCTTAAAACAAGTATAAATATTAAAAACTGTAAAAATAACTAAATAAAAGCTGTGGATATGTGTAAAGTGTAAAGTGACAGTGCGTCAGAGTTCCTTTGTCCATAGTTCATTGTTTATTTAAGCTGTTTATGGCAATGGGTATGAATGAGTTTTTGTGTATGTTTTTCTTAGATAGGGGTACTCTATACCGGCGGCCTGATGGCAGAAGTTGGAAGGACTTGTGCAGGGGGTGGGTGGGATCCTGTGTAATGAGGTGGGCTTTCCTTTTAACTGCCTGGCTGTGGAGTACTGATAATTGAATTTGAGTTTTGCCAGTTATTTTGCTTCCTTGATTGACGATCCGGGAAAGCTTTGATTTGTTTTTGACAGAGGTGAGGGTGAACCAGGATGTGATGTTGAACGTGAGTACAGATTCTATGAGTGATTTATAGACAGCTGTTAAAATGTCCTGTTTGACATCAAAGCTCCTGAGTTTCCTCAGCAGGAACAGGCGTTGCTGTGCCTTTTTGTACACAGAGTCTGTGTGCTGGGAGAAGGACAGGTGGGTGTCCATATCTGTGCCCAGGTATCTAAAGGCCTCTACCTGCTCCACTGTCTGCCCATTCAGCCTCAGAGGTTCAAAGAGAGGTTGGGGGGAAGATGTTTGCCTCCCCCCACAACACAGCTCCTTGGTCTTGGAGATGTTGAGCTCCAAAGAGCTCTCTTTGATCCACTGCATCAGGGCGTTGACCTGCTGATAGTAGGCAGCCAGAGAGGAGTGATCCTTGATGTCGGCCACCAGAGCCATGTCATCTGCATACTTAAAAAGGGGAATGTCACTGTTGTTTGTTATGTTGTTTGTGTAGATGGAAAATAAGATTGGTGATAAAACACAACCCTGGGGGACACCGGTGTTTAAAATCATGTTCTTGGATTTAAAGCCATTTACCACCACGTGCTGGGACCGGTCCTGCAGGAAGTCTTTTATCCACAGGATGAGTGATGGGTGGACTTGTATATCCAGAAGGCGGTTGCAGAGGGTGGCCGGGTTGACTGTTTTAAAAGCGGAAGAAAAGTCCATGAATAAAATCTGTGTGTGGGAGTGTGGGGAGTCCAGCTGTCTGCAAACGGTGTCCAGGAGAGTCAAACAGGCATCCTCCACCCCCCGCTTTGCCTTATAGGCAAACTGAAATGGGTCAAGCTTGTCCACCACCATAGAAGTGAGGTGATCACACACCACCCTCTCCATACACTTAGAGAGAATAGATGTGAGGGCCACCGGTCTGAAGTCTTTCATCTCCCTGGCGTTGGCTCTCTTCGGCACTGGTATAAGCGTGGACTCCTTCCACATCCGTGGGACACAGCTGGAGTCCAGGAGATGCTGGAATAGTCGAGTGATTATATCACCCAGCTGAGCTGAGCATTCCCTCAGCACCTTGCCCCTGAGCCTGTCCGGGCCAGAGGCTTTGTGAGGGTTGATGCGGCCCAGCATGGATGTGACCTTCCCTTTATCCACTGTGAGTGATGAATTGCTGGTGAGGGTCCAGTCATTCTGGGGGTGTGGCATGTTGAACCTGCTGTAGTATGTGTTGAGCTGCTCTGCAAAGGTGGCAGGGTCAGAGCATTGGATGAGGGCCGGTTTCTGGGCTCTGCCCATCATGGTGTTTAGTCCCTGCCATGCCTCCCTTGCATTGCCAGTGGTGAATTTTTCCTCCACTTTGTTCTTATAGTGGAGTTTGGCCAGCCTGGTCTTCCTTCTCAATTCACTGTTGCACTCTTTCACTCTGTTTTTGTCTCCCTGTAGGAATGCCACCTTTTTGTTGTTAAGACACTGTTTCCGGTCCTTGGTAACCCAAGGCTTGTTGTTCGGGTACATCTTGACCTGCTTTGTTGGAATAACAGTGTCCACACAGAAGGACAAATAGGAGGTGATAGAGTCTGTCAGCAGATTAAGGTCTCCCTCACAGCTTTGGAAAAATATTTCCCAGTCTGTGATCTCCATGCAGCCCCTTAATGCATCAACAGAGTCATTGTTCCAGACTTGAACAGTTTTTGTTTGTATGTCTTCTGTTTTTAGTTTTTGTCTGTATTTTGGAAGCAGCAGAATGACATTGTGGTCGGAGCGACCGAGTGGTGGGCGGGGCTTTGCGACATAAGCTCCCGGTATGTTACCGAAGCACGGATCCAGCGTTCTGTCAAGTCTGGTAGGTGTGGTGACATACTGCTCCAAGTTTGGAAGCAGTGTGGTGACATCGCATCTGTTAAAATCCCCTAGCAGGAGGACAGGCTGATCGCTGCTCTGATTGACAGCTCTGTTGTAGCAGTCAGCAATGCGCTCCGCTGCACATGTGAAATCAGGTCCAGGGACATACACTAGGATGGCTGTAATTTGTGTAAATTCACGGGGAAGGTAGTGAGGCCTGAACGACACGGTCATGACTTCATGGTGTTTACTGCATTCAGTCTCTCTTACAGTGAAGTTGACAGCCCACTTTGTGTTGACAGCCATACAGAGCCCGCCCCCAATCGACTTCCGCGTCATCCTAGTGTCTCTGTCAAAACGAATGATCTTAAATCCATCTATATCGACATCGGTTATTTCTTCTGACAACCATGTCTCCGTGAAGCAGAAGAGGCTGGTTTGACGGTAGTCTGAGTCAAGTTTGATGAGTGCGGAAAGTTCAGTTATTTTGTTGCGTAATGATCGCACGTTGGAGAGTTATTGCAGGTAGTGACAGCCTCCTACCTCGTCTCCTCATTCTGTTCCGTATTCCTCCTCTGGATCCCCTTTTCCTACGAATGCGCTTGATGTAATGATTCCTCTGTAGATGCTGAGGAATCCCATTCAGGCAAGAAGGTGTTGCTTGTAGATCCAGCGAGGCAGGCTGCAGATCCAGCAGAGCCTCCTGTGAGTAGGTGAGCCTCCCTCCATGGCGTGTCATGGAGTTTGCCGGTGTGATACAGATCGCAAATACTGGTTCCAGAAAGGCGATCAGGACACACAAACTCGCTAAATACTTGAGCGTAGTAGTTATACTTGCTGTCGGTAAATACCGCACTTAAGGACTCTCAGAAAACACAAAACAACTCCAAAAACATACAAATTACGGGAGCAGCACGCCGCGAGTCGCTCACAGAGTAGCGCCCCGTTGCCAGGCCCTTTTGAGGCCTTAAGATTTTTTCCCATTCAGGGAGTCAATGTGTCCCCTAAACAACATACCGTCAGCACAAATAGTTCCCAAATCTTTACTTGCAACAGCCAAAAAAAGTGAACCGAGGTATGAAAAAACCATAGGTGGGGACCTTTGTTTGATGGTAAATGTGCTTGTTGTGCAGGCATGAAGCCAAACGGAAACGCTGACCCTTCTGGTCAAGAATATGGCATGAGAGGTCACCCCCCCCCCTCCCCCCCCCCCACCACACACACACAATTTAGGATTTTTTTTTTTTGGGGGGGGGGGGGGGGGGGGCGATAATGTCATGTATATTCTAGACTAGAGGGTCACCAATAACCACTTTTTAGTGCCTTATTTCATATTTTGCATGATGTAAATGTCACATGTTGAGAGTTACAGCTAAGAAATTGTGAACCATACATAATGCTGCCTTTCATCCCACAGTGCCACTATAGGCGGCTCCGAGTTCATCAGAATGTGAAGGATCACAATTCATAAAATAAGTTTTCCTTCATGATAAAAAAAAGCCGGACAATTAAATTTCACCAGAAAATAGTAAGTGCAGCAGAGCAGTATAATTCTTGCTTTGCACCAACAAATGCATCCATCAATGACCAACACCACCTCAAAATAATTACTGTGGGACAGATCTTCATAGAAATCCACGTTTGTGATGCAAAAAACTGAGATGAATCGTATTGTCCGTTATTTTATTTAGGAAAGCTTATTTTACATCTTTCGGGGGTTTCCGCCTTGGAGATGCTTCCTCGAATGAGCCATCCCCCAAAAAGGGTCCTTTTATTCCTCATAAACGTTCATACAATTCATTGAAAATGCAAACAATACACAACAAACCCCATTGCCATTTCCAGTATTCTACCGCCATTTCAAATTTCCCTTCATACTGTGCATACGACAAAGTACCCACGAGGCCTGTGTAAACATGTTTTTTTGATACATGAAGACTAGACTGTTCCTCCCCTCCACCCGACCCCCTTGCACACTGTAACTTTGAACCATACAGGCCAAAGAGAAGAAAAGAGAATGGACATGTTGCTACAACAAGACACAAAAACATGTACACCTGAAGCACAACTATACTTGGGTACAATAGTGCTAGCACATATTCTGGTACCTCGACCGATTTAACAGCCTGGAAAAGAAAACGGGTTAAATAGTAATGATCTTCCCTTCCCTAACCATGACGACTAAGGTTCCAATGCACAACGTACACCTCGACCGGGAGCTATAGCAACATGTATAAGACTCTGCTTGCCTATTCATATTTGGCCAACAGCTGATGGTATAGCACTGTCCCGTGTATGTGAAGCATCAAATACGTACATAATTAATAATACAAATAATCAAACAATGTTATTACGCATTTTCCCCAGCTGTAAATTCTAATAACAGGCTTTTATGGCTCAAAAATGAAAACTAAGAAGACTCGAGGACCTGTATTTAAACAAAATGGAGGAGTTAACTGTCGGGTCAGAAAAGCAGGTCAGATCAGGTCTATAGAAAAGAAAATATATATATTTAAAATAATAATCATTAATCTTTCCCTTGAACTCTGCAAACAAATTTCTTATTCCAATTTTAACCCTAACTTAAACTTTGGTTACTACGGGGCAATATAAATAAATATATTTGTAGTGCCTAGTTTTTTGATATTATAGAACCAAATCACATCAATGATAATCATTCATGTCCTCATCCTCACAAGTCTCGGATAAAAATAAATAAGATAAGATTTATAATTTTAAGTTATCTCTCTATTGTGGCATGGTTTGTCTTTAGTTGTAAATAAACCTGAATGCTACATAATGTAGAGGCTAATATTGAAGATAGCAGACATTCAAATGAGGGGGGAGAACTTTTAAAGTTCATAATGTTGTCAAACATTGAGGCTTGTTTAAAGCTCAATGACAAGATTAATCGTTACTATCGCTGGGTGGGTCACATTCTGTAACCTTGTGGTCGATTACGTTGAATCAATGTCAGTCACTTTATATTTATTTCATTGGGGAAATCAAAGTAATTTGATGAGTGCACCTCGTCACAGAACTAAAGGGGGAGCTTTCAAGCTCACTGCATTTAGGACAAAAAAACATGTAACAATAATGAATGAATGTGATTTGTAAACGCATCCTTGATTGCTAGCGCTCTACATGCTTCATGGCTGTTTGAATTGGTCCACCTGTTCACTATATAGTTAGGGCCTCAGCATTTTGCAGTGTTGTCCAAAAATGTGAAGTGTACAAATCTAGTTTACCACATAGTGCACGACTTAATACTCAAAATGCATCGTAAAATGAGTGAACAACGATGCACATGCAAATTCCCACTAAATCCCATGATGCACTGCAGCTTTCATGGCCATTGGATTCAACCAATAGACAATAGCACAAACAGGTTCCTATGCAAATTAACTATCACGAGGTGACATTAATTAGGTGTCAGGTTGTTAGACTAATTCACATCAAGTCGATGGACTGCGCAAAATGAATGCCCGGCTTCCCCATATACTTATGCCTCCAATAATAGTGTTCCATTGTAGGGTACACTATATAGGGAATAGGGAATGAGGGAACAAGTGAGACAAATCAAACATAGCCAATGTATTCTAAGCACACAAGAGCAAGTTAAACACAGCTGAAAGAAAACATTAAGGAAGACAATGCAATGACAAGAAAGACCATATAGGACAACATCAAACCTCATGGAAATGAAAACAAGAATTAAACGGAAAGACAACAAAAAATTGCCAGCTGTGTACCAGCCATGACCTGAAGTTTGTTCTTTCTCTTCCATCCATGAGCAAAATTAAAAAAAACTGAGCACAAGGCGAGCCCCCCAAATGAAAGACCATGGCTGTTCATTCATCCATATCTCCTTGCTCCGATACTTCCTCTGCAGATGGATGGTTTACTTTCTGCCATTATGGATCGTCAGCCGTACTATAAAAGAGGCAGGAGGACATGGACAGGGCCTCACATTCACAACAAATCTACTTCTAGAAAACTACACTACAAAAAAATGTCTAGTTGAAAAGAAAAATGTCTTCATGACCACGAATCAAAAGGCCTCGCCAGACCAGGGAGCGACCTTGGCAGTTGCTCTCCCTGATCAGACTCTCCTTTCATCACTTTTCATTCATGCTTGAGGTGTCTTTCCTAGCGGTCAGGGTGATGGAAGTAGGCCATAAGGCAGCCATAAAACGTGCCCAAGAGATCCCCCAAGTAGACAGTTTCAGGTGGTAGGAGCGGACAGTTTCTCACGGCCCTATCCGCGCCTACTGGATGCCTACAACCATAAGGGTACTATCGCTAGTTGCTAGGCAATGCAAAACGGACAATGTAACAGGGCCGTTCAACGAAAGGTACAGTATGTAAAAAAACAAACATTTACTTAACAGAGGTATTTGTGTGGTAATGTTGACATGGTACTAACAATGAGGAGCAGAAAATAATCAGAGGGAAAAGAGGAGGGCAATCCATCGTTTTACGTTTACATAAAATCGCTAGACAACTTTACCCTCCAAAGGTATCTGCATTGCCTCAGTCCCTTATTAAATTGAAATTTAAGCAACAATGTAGATATATAAAAGGAAAAAACCTGTGATGTACATTCACAGAGTCACAGCAATGCCACATATGTACAGACACAATGCACACTTCAGTTACATCTTTTGGTGTTTTTTGGATTTTCTCTTTTTAGAATTATTTTTGCAAAATGTTGAGGGATTGCCTCTCCATCAATAATGAAGAAACCGCAAATGAGGAAGAATCTACTTCTATATCTAAAAAATATCAAAAAATCAACAAAAAAAAGACAAAATAACACACTTTGCGATTATCACATAATGTAAAAGAGTAGACAACTGTTTGTTTCTAGAGAAAACCATAAAGGGCACTTAAAAACAAAGTCTGAACAACTCTGTATAAAAATCGAAGTCTGTTCAGCAATCACTGATGACCTTCAGTAATTGAGTGGCGCGTTGTACAGATTGTTGTCACCATTGTCCCTGCACCACCACCATTGTCTATAAACATCACAGTGGCCCTTTTCACAGAATGTCTCAATTGAGTGGGAACTCTCAAAATGATGGCTTACTCACCTACGCTACCTGTGACAAAATGTTACGATATATCAGCACACAGCTCGTTTCCCTGGTGGGGTTTACCCACAACGGCAACATATTCGACATCGAGCTGACAGGTCAGCTGAGTTCAATGGCACCCACGTGAAGAGAACCATACAGCCTTCAAAACCTTTGCTTGTGCGTGCTTGTTTTGTTTCTGCTTACCGCCCTCCTATATTCAAGTTTCTACCTATCACAATCCATCCCATGTATTGCCATGGGATCCATTTTGTTTTGGACTCACTCGGTTTCCTACGGTTGGGCCTCAGGTTTGGCTCTGATATGTTATTGGTATTGTAGTAGTAATCATTCTATTGTTCGTTTCTGGAAACTTCACATTTCATTGACTGGTTATGTGCGTGGTCCCTCGGTGATCCGTTACAGTAGCAGTATTGATCCCTGGTACTATCCATACCTGAACATCAACACTGAAAGCAAAATAAGCATTATTGTGGTTGCAGTATTATGTGCGTTGTAGTATTGTTTGTTTCTGCCAATTTACATCTTAGCGTCAATAAAGATGGTTCCACCCTCGATCAATCGACCTGCTCTGGCTTGTCCCTCCCTCTTATTCCAGTCCAATCTCAATCAAATGTGATGACTCGTGTTCATCTGTTCAGTCAATCTGCCTGATCTGAGCCGACAGATGGTTGGCTCAGATCCGGCTCTCCTATCCCACCCGTTGCATTTCCTTTCTTCCCGTTTCGGTTCCGTCCCGCTTCCCGACAGTCCTCGGCTTTCTTCAGGTCTGCCCCGCCCGGACCCCTCGGTCGCGTGGTCTCGGCCCGTGGCCTCAGAGCTGTTGCCCGGAGGGCGGGTGCTGGTTCTGGACATGGGTCTGCAGGCGGGCGGCCGAGGAGAAGTGCTTCCTGCACTCGGAGCACCGCAGGACGGTCAGCGCCGACGGAGGCCTCTCGTCTCCGCCGCCCGGCGGGGAGGCGGAGGGCTCGCCCGCGGCGGTGGCGAAGGAGGCGGAGGAGGCGGCGTCGGCGGCGTGCGTCTGCCGGTGCGTCTTGAGCAGCGAGGCGCGGCTGAACCGCCGGCCGCACTCGTCACACTCCAACCACACCCGCCTCCTCTTCTGGAGGGAGGAGAGAGAGACAGAGAAAAAAATAGTTTGTTGAAGTACATCTGTCCACAACACTCACACTTGAGACACTTTCCCAACTGAAGAAAACAACACGTTTCCGTGGCAGTTCCAGTTGGTAGTTCTGTTCTGTTAAAAAATCAACCTAATGGGGCCCCTCATCGTCATCGTCATCTTCAAACCGCTTATCCGGGGTCGGGTCGCAGGGGCAGCAGCTCCAGCAGGGACCCCCCAGACTTCCCTTTCCTGGGTCACATTGAGCAGCTCTGACGGGGGATCCCGAGGCGCTCCCAGGCCAGTATTGAGATATCATCTCTCCACCTAGTCCTGGGTCTACCCTGAGGTCTCCTCCCCACTGGTCCTGCCTGGAACACCTCCCTAGGGAGGCGCCTTACCAAATGCCTGAACCACCCCCACTGACTTCCTTTCTAAGCAGGGGAGCGGCTCTAATCCAAGTTCCTCACGGATGGCTGAGCTTCTCACCCCATCCCTAAGGGAGACGCCAACCACCCTCCTGAGAAAACCAATCTTAGCCGCTTGTACCCGCAATCTCGTCCTTACGGTCATCACCCATCCTTCATGACCATAGGTCAGGGCAGGAACGAAGATCGACCTGTAGATCGAGATCTTTGCCTTGCCGCTCAGCTCTCTTTTCGTCATAACGGAGAGGTAAAGCGTTCGCAATACCACCCCCGCTGCTCCGATTCTCCGGCCAATCTCACTCCATCATACCCTAACTTGCCAACAAGACCCTGAGGTACTTGAACTCCATCACTTGGGCCAAGGACTCATTTCCTACCCGGAGTAGGCAATCCACTGGTTTCCTGCTGAGGGTCATAGCCTCTGATTTAGCGTTGCTGATAATATGACACGGAACCATTTTCTCAACTGTCACATTGTGAAGGCAAAATAATTAAGTCGATTTAGCCTCTTCATCAGGAATATCCTAGAAGGCACAGGTTGTCAGGGAAAGGGCATTTAGATTCTATCTTACCGCTGTGACATGACAATGAACTGACTATAGTAGGATATAATAGCATGGGAGAAGTTGGAGGTTATTTGGTCGTTCTCGGTTCCTTTGGATTATGTCGAAGCACGCTAACCTGGCTGTGTTTAGGCATGTTTTAGGCTTTATGTAAGGGGGAGGGATGTGGCAACATATCAACCGTATAGTCAACCGTAATATTGGTTATTACGTGACGGATAAAAGCGTTGCATCATCGCAAAGTTGAGGAAGTTAAATTTAATAAATTTGGATGTTGAAAGTCAGCAAAATACTGATTAATGCTAAATGTGTGTTTTGATTTACATCTTTATGATTGAATAAATACGATATGACTTACTTTCTCTGTAACTAGTCTTTGAGAGAGCAACTCGCTCACTGAGAAACACCTACTCTTTACAAACCAACAATGACATGAATAAGCAGTTCCTAGCCTGGGAACCGGACGATTCTGCAAGCTCATATGGCATATACATCTGGCCCCCCTCCTGTCCAGACAGATGACCTGGCCCATCAAAACTGTTTATTTAATATGGGGTGGGATTAATATGATCACGGTACAGAGGAGCGACCTATGGGAGCGCCGTTGAGGCATCTTCTATAAACAACCAAGATGGCTGCCACTGATGTGTCGTTGCTCTGTTGCTCTGCTTTGTTGAGGGTCTATCAATTGCAGCCAGACAAATATGGGTCTGGCGATGTCAGGCTAAGAGGTTCCTGCTATGGCAAAAAGAAAATAAACCTCAAACCCTGATTTACCCCCCTGGTTGACACGTCGTAGGAGTGAATTCAGGAGGTTCAATTAACCTGCTTTGAAGGTGAGTTGAAACCCGAAACAGCTCTGTAAATGGGCTCCAGCTGTCCCTGGGCCTCCTTTGAAACCGGCACAATGTTTTTTTTGAGCTGCAGTCATGACTTTGGTTCGAAAAGATTCTGAGGTTTGTGAGGGATAAAAAAACAAAACAATAACGCCTGAATCATCCCAGGAGTTTCACTTCCCACTTGGAATCCATCTGACCGGTCTCTCTCACCAGATGGTGTTAGAGTTCCCATGCAAACCATTATTTCTCACCTGAAGCCTACATGTTTTTGCCTTCAGTGTGCTCGAGTCTCGACTCTGTTCAACTGTTATGATATACTTTTCTCTCCTAACGCTGGGACTGATGTCCTTGCTCTGTTGCTTTTGAATGGGTGCTGATTACCTTGAGCTACAGCCAACGGCTTTATGGCTCCTCAGAGCCAGCCGAGTGACTTACTGTCTTTTAGAGAGCAGTGCGTGTGTGTGTGCTTCTTTCTCTCATTGCTAATCGAATTATACGAGTCCCTTTGGAAGCAAAGCGCTATAGTGAGAATGAATGAGTGGCGGGGGTTGCACATTGAATGGCATCCTATTGTCTATGATATAATAAGTTCCGTCTATGTCTTGTTTGTCCCGTTGGTTCTCTCCACAGGTTCTCGTCTGGCACAGAGCCCTATAGTCACCTATAGAACACCATTGTGGAAAGAGTCTTACCATCCTTACTCCATTGTCATACTCCCACACGACCAAACTTAATTGAATGAAAAGACTGAACGTAGGACACAAGTCTTTTGTTTCCTCTGATGCCTACCTTCCTTCCTTTTTCCTCCTCTTCCTCCTCCACCACCACCGCCGCTTGCTGCTGCTGTGGTGTTGGTTCTCCCTGTTTGGTCGAAAGGAAAGAGACGCCAAGCAGCCCTCCATCATAGCCACTGCGGACCCCGCCGCCCGCAGGGGCCAGGGCATCCAGGATGTCGGCGACATTGAGGGAGATGGAGTGGGCGGGCTCGACCTCGCAGCCCCCGCAGTCGTCGTCGTCCTCCGTCAGCTGAGCGGGCAGCGTGAGGAGGCGCTGGAGCATGGAGGCCGAAGAGCGTCGGCGCAAGGATTCTGAGGGAGAGCGAGAGAGCGAGTGAGGAAACGGGTGAGAGGAAGTGATGTCGGAGCAGACTGGGGAGCATGGCGATAACGTTTGCTCAGCACTCTTCATAGCTGGGATTTGCCTCAGGTCAGTTTTATATTATTGGAAAAAAGTCCGGGCTTGAGTCACCAAACCGGTTATGAAACATCCACCAGGCTTCTGCCATAGCACGAGAATTTAATCAACCGCCCTTTGGTCGCCATATTTCATCCGTCTTGATACAGCTGTTTCTGATCACCTCTGTGCTAGACAGCTGTTTCTCCAGTCAGCAGAATAACTATAACGTGACACTTTAGGGAACACTGCAATGTCAACTTTAAAAAAGGAAGTATCAGCCTCATCTTGCCTCATAGTCATCGTCGTCAATCACATACGTCTAGGTAGATCCTATCTCTTAAATGATAGTTACATGAAGACATGACCTAGAGCATAGAGCTCACCTGCAGGGCTCACGGCTCGGTCATGGCCCTTCCCCGCTTTGTTGTCATCCGGGGACAGGACCTCCATGTCCTCCAGGGGGGTCCAGCGGGGGTCCTGATGGGGTAAGGTGGGGGACGGCTCCATGTCCAGGGGGACCAGGTTGAAAGGGGTGGTGACAGACCTCGGGCCCCCCTCCCCCGGGCCCTTCCCCCGAACCACCTCCAGCTCTTTGACCTGCCAGATGTCGCTGCACCACTTTTGTCCAAACACCTTGTCCAGGATGGGGACCCAGTCGTGGGACATGGACAGCACCGCCGGCTGGTCTGGGTCTGGGGAGGCAGGGGGGGGGGGGTGGTAAGTAAACACCAAAAAGGACTTCTATTCAGCTGAAAAGTGCTGAACAACATTTGAGTGCTTTTGGACTAAAATGTATTCGGTTGTTGGGGGGAAATTCTCGGTATGATAATAGAAGTCAGCTACTTCCAGCTAAAAACGTGTTTCCAGATTGGTCGTTTTCTATTGGCTGCGCGCCTTAGCTGGAGCGAGTGTGCCGTCCGTTATGAACCCCCCTCACACTCGCTCCTATGGAACCCAATGGTTCAGTCCCATCCTAAAACCTTTTTTATTGCTCAGAACCACGTTCTATTTTTTTTTTTTTCCTGCCAAAACGGGCATTTACTCACCCTTTGAGCACAGGTCAAAGAAAGATCCACAAGGTGAAAAAGTTATGGGAACATCAGGGCAAAAAAGAACGAAAGGATAAGGATATATAGGAGAATGTTGTGTCTTTGACTCCGATCTGTAATCATCAAAGCCAACAGCCTACATACAAGAATCCCAGAGCAAGATGCCCACTTACTCAAAAATATAAAATAAATAACAACCAAGTAACTTTAGCTAAAAGGGTCTGCTAAATGACATGATAGCAATCAGCAAGGAAGGAAGGAGGGAGGACGGTGAGATAAGGGAGGTTTGAGGAGAAGGGGGAAGGAAGGAAGGTAAGGACGAAGAGGAGGAGGCCACCGAAGTGTGAAGGAAAATTGAAGAAGGGATTCCAGAGAACAAAACATGTTCAACGTGATCTTAACCAAACTCCTACTCAGCAGTTGAAAACCTGAGCGAGACCTTAAAGTAAAAGGTTGTCAAGTGTGGTAATAAGAACAAAAGGTGCGGGGGCACCATGCTTGGAGAACAGCAAGGAAAAGGAAGTTGTAAAAAGATGACAATGAACGCTGCATTCGTAACAGCTCGGTTTGCTATGCTGAATCACATACCTATAGTTGTCCAGGGGGCGATTTAAGACCCTATCAAGCAAGGCAGTCAAACTACTTATCCATGTCACATTTTTGGTTTAACCACTTTTATTTAGGCTTCACCTAAACCGTAAGCGGGCTTATAGATTGATTGAAGCAAAATTAACCTATAACATACATTATCCACGCCTGGGAACCAGACGAATTATGACCAATCATAACTATTTATCTAATATAAGGCTGGATGAATACGATGATGGTGCAGAGGGCCGAAAAGGCAGAGATGGCTGCCGCTGATGTAGGACCGTTTGCTGATTATGCTAATAGAGACAAACTGGACGGTCAACAAATTACTTTTGTTGAAAAGAAAGATGTTTTTTCGTCACTCAGTGCTGCGTCACCCTCTTCTTTGCTATGTTTGGTTGTAGGCCTATCCAATTGCATTTAGAGGTATTTTGTGCCAGTTGGTGGCGCCCTTTGGAAATCTAAAGAGGAGTTACATTTACATTTAGGGCATTTAGCAGACGCTTTTATACGAAGCGAGTACAGTACATTTGTCAGAAGAACCAGGGAAATAATATATCGCTGTCCAATAATCAACACTGTGGTGCGAAAACAGAAAAGTTCAACTTCGCAGTTTGCATTTCATCTTGTGAAGCAAGGCTAAACCCATGGATCTATAAGATATAACCCTATCACATCATCGACGTCTTGGATGACCCCATTTCCCCAACCGTTACCTACATAACCATTGCGAGTAGCAGGCTATACCTGTTCTTGCAGCAACCGCCAGAGCGCTCTAATCGACCAGTCAAGGACAATGGGTTATTACCAAAGTATGTTCAAACTAGGCTTGTCTTTTCACGCTGGAGACCTTTAGTCGCCACACAATATAGACTAAAGTCGGAAGTTTAAGGTCATAGATTTAGAGATTAACATAATATTAGCAAATCCCCATTCATTATCAGCCAATATAGCATAGAAGGTGCATTTAGGGGATCCGGAAGATTTCAATACAGATATTCCATTTAAACAAACCGATAAAAGTAATGGTGTCTCCGCTACTTGGGAAAACAAACTGCCGGAAAATCAACCTTTCGAACACCAGTTAGCCATTCTGGAGGAAAAGCTTGGCAAGCAGGCTAATACTCTTTAGCCAAGGCTCAACCAGCTTTCATTGTTATGGAAAATGTCACATAAAGTGCACAGATACGGATTACCCTGAATAATCAACCCTATTCCACAAGTCATGAATTTTGATCGATTAAATCTTTTGAGATCTCAATAATAAAAGAAGGATTTTCCTCCCTTTGTTCCAGACAATCTATCCCATGTGTTGAGAGAAAGAGATTTGCGAAAAACACCACATTCACAAAAACACATTTCAATAAAACAGAACTTGGCCACAGCTTTACAGACCAGATGGCACCGTTGTACACAGTCAAGATTGGGAAGAGCATTTGTAATGTTTTACAACATCCAAGAGCTGACCTCAATCGATGTATGATACAGAATTAAAAACCAGTAAAAGCAAACGCATGAACAGGCACACACCATAAACTGCCAGGTTGCCACCCCTCTCTTCACCCATGCCAGATGTTCAGAGGATGAACACTCGACTGCCCAATGTGTCATGTCATGTCTTTGCACAACACTTTTGTAGAATAGTGCTCAATATTTTCCTGTATTACGAAAAAAACGTATTTTTACGTAATCAATGTTCACTTTATTTTGGGGCTAAATATAGTGCCTACTGTAGATTGCTTTTTCGTATGTTCTTTGTATTTCGTTGGACTGGTTGAAGAAAACTAATTTCCCAGTCAAATGTAAGCATCAATGTAATTACATTGGCTTTGATGAGAATTCCTAGAATAAAACATTTTCCTACTATCTATCCATCTGTATAAACAGTTACGAACGCAAGGTAACCCAAGACAGAGGACTCTGATGTCAGATTACACTGACCGCAAGTAAATTATGTCAGTGTTGTTTGGTATGTGCTCGGTATTCCACGCAACTAATTCAGTTTTGTGGTGGTTTCTGAGAAGATTTCCCCCACCGCCAATTGTCTGTTTCCGTAGCACAGAAATGTTGGGGACTAATTACAGGGACAGGAAGTCAATTAAATGCATGAACAAATACACCAAATTCTGGTCTACAATGGCCCTTAAAAGGAGACCATGTTTCTTTATAATTATCCTTGTTGGTAGCCCCAATCTTCAGTAAACTCTCCAGCAAGATTAAACCCGGTTGAAGTTAAAGCTAGGATTATCATGATCATGAAAGCTAAATTAAAAGGATTGGACGGGATAATAACAGGCCTGCGACAGGCCTGCAGATACCACATTATTCTCTTATTTTTGTCAGAGCATTTGATTTATTGATGGCTTGTCCATTCTATGATCAAATAATATGTCTGTGGAATAATCAAATTTTCGATTAGTGCCGACATTCACAAAGGCAGCTAAGGATCAACGGCAAGAATTTGCTTACCATCTTAAACGCATCATGCTCCATGTAGAATAAAAAGTATCAAACATTTAATTTGGTTGACCCGTATTTAGGTCACTGTCACTTTAAGGGGAATAGAGCTTCTGTTCAATCTATGGTGGGATGTTTACCTTGGAGCTACACTCTTCTCTGACCGGAGTCAAGCCCCTATAGCGTACGCTAGCTCTATTCCGCATAACTGCAGAGGCCCTATACCCCTATTTAGATTGTCTTTTATATTCTTAGAGTGTGCCCATGTGGAACCCTTGTGGGACTTTGACATGAGTTAGCCTTTACCAACAGAAAAGGCCTATAACACTATATTATTAACTACCTAACTCACACAATGCACTGTTGAATGATGTCCAACTCCCTCCCCGCTCATTAGTGTACTGCTGCTGTTTGTTTGTGTTGTATGCATACTTATTTATATTTCGGCTTATGCTTGTGTGATCGGTCCTTCCATTTGTGTTTATTTGAATTGAACATTTGCTTTACAGGTACAAATGTAAAAAAATCTGCTTTGACTCGTGAACGAATATTCAAATAATCGATTGAGCGGACCCATCCCTACTTTCCACTCACCATCAGCCTCGGGCGTCTCCTTGGATACGATGACATCAGCCAGATCCTCTCTGGTGGCCTCCGAGCCGCTGGGTGATGATGAAGAGTGTTTGGAGCCCCGTCTTCGGCTTGCCCCCCTGGTCCCCCTGTCCCCCGGTGCACCTCCTCCCAGCCCGGTGCTCCTCCCCAGGTACTCCTCCAGGGTTTTCTGCTCCCGCTCCTTCTTGGTGATCTCTAGGAGGAGGTCATCGAACGAGGCCTCCACGATCTTGGTCAACTCGCACACGGCAAAGTCCAGCACGCGCTCCATCACCCCCTTCAACTGGCCTGCGAAGCACAGAGGAGAAGAGCCGGTGACAGCGGTGTTTGTTAAATGCAAGAGAAGTGTGCTGTACATTTTCCTGTGGCAAAACCACATTGGAACGCCTACACCTAAATCCTCAATGACGTTGACTTTTTCTGTGGTGCTCACGGCAGGAGAAAGTGGGTCCCTAAGCAAGGATAAAGCACCGTGCTAAACGCTTGGTTCCCCATTGATAGCAATTACAGAGTAGCCTGCCCCAGCTGTTAAAATGACTTTGCTATGATCGGTAAGAGGTAAGGAAAAAAATAGACATTCTTCAGTCTTGTTGTCTTTTTAGTTAGTACTTTAGCTTTAGTCGAGGGGAGGGGGGTTAAGTAACATGGTAGTCACTACACAACGCTGACCAGCCCGTCTTGAAGATGGAAATGCTTTGAGAGAACCCAATTGTTTTAGACCTGACTGCTATGGCAGCTGCTTGAAGACAATCAATCACCCTGTAGCACTGCAGGGTGGAAGGGAAAACCACTTGCACTCCTCTGTGGCTGCACATAACTGTATTTGCTCGAGATTATGAACTAAATAGCGTCTTGTATTCAATCAAAATGTATGTTGAATAAGGAGGGGCCCATTGATATTTTAAGACTGCGGAAAGTGTCAGTTAAATAGTCAAGTTAAAAGCCCTAACAAGGTCAGTGTGGTTCTTTGAAACGTTCATGTTCTTAATTGGTTAAATGCGCAACAGAAAAGGTAGTAGTCCTTGTTGGAAATGAAAGTTTTGTTATCCAAAATCTCCTCATCAATGCAAGATAGACAAGTTTAATTAAAAAGTAGAAAGCATGAGACTATTGTCTCTAAATCGCTGGCTGGCCCTATATAGCTCAGAGCAGGGCTTTGGTTTCATAGATAACTGGCCCTCCCTGTGGGGTCGCCCTGGTGTGCTCATGAGACGGCCTACACCCTACTGGGTTAGGTGCCTCAATTATGTCAAAAAACATAGATAGATGTCTTAGTCAGGCGTGACTCATCCACTCACAGCACGCTGGGCTGCAGGAGTTTAGTAAACCTGCTAGCAACATGATAGTCTACGTTGCAGAGTCTAGAACAGAGTCTAGAATAGCAGATGGGTTAGCTGAACCAGGATCTATTGCACCAATTGTTTCAGAGCTGAGTGTTAACCGGACTCCCTCTGTAACTAACGCTGTACCTATTTGTACGGTGGGCCAAAACTGCATGTCAAACCGCATGTCAAATCGCATGTCAAATCGCATGGTAAATCGCATGACGCATGACGCATCGCATGAAATTAACGCTGTACCTATATGTACAGTCGTGCAAAATCGCATGTTAACTCGCATGACAGAGCTGAGTGTTAACCACACTCCCTCAGAAATTAACGCTGTACCTAGTACAGGCGTGCAAAATCGCATGGCAAATCGCATGATAAACCGCATGTCAAATCAAATACTAACAACTAACCGGACTCCCCCTGAAATTAACACTGTACCTATATGTACGGTGGCGCGGCCCCGCTCTGTCTCGAGGTGTAAAACCCGCAGGCGAGCGCCGCGACCAGTATGTCCAACTCTGGCGATCCCACTGATCGCCTCAGAGCTGAGTGTTAACCAGACTCCCTCTGAAAATAACCCTGTACCTATATGTACGGTGGTGCGGCCTCGCGCTGTCTCGAGGTGTAAAACCCGCAGACGAGGGCCGCAACCAGTATGTCGAAACCGCGGTATCCCCTTGACCGCTTCAGAGCTGAGTGTTAACCAGACTCCCTCTGAAAATAATAAAAGGGAAGTACTCAGAATAGGGTTCATGAACATAAGGTCGCTTTCATCGAAGGCGCTCTTGGTCCATGATCTAATTATTGATAAAAAGATCGACATACTGGGGCTTTCTGAAACCTGGTTAAAACCAGATGAGTTTCTAGCCTTAAACGAAGCTACTCCACCCCATTACGTTAGCACCCAAGTATCTAGAGAAGTTAAGAAAGGTGGTGGAGTAGCCCTGATATCTAATTCTAAGCTTAATTTAAAGCCGAAGAATAGATATATTTTCAGATCCTTTGAGGTGCTAGCGCTCTGCACCTCAGCTCCTCGAGAAGCAAAACGAGTTCCAGACTCTTTTGTTTTAGCTGTAGTATACCGTCCTCCAGGACCGTATTCAGTTTTTCTGGATGAGTTTTCTGACTTTGCAGCTGATTTGGCTACATATTCAGACAATATTTTGCTTATTGGGGATTTCAACATTCACGTGAATAACCCGTCTGATGCCCTCACAAGGGCTTTTCTGTCCATTACAGATACGCTTGGCTTCAAACAGCTCGTCCAGCAACCAACCCACATCGGTGGAAACACGTTGGATCTCGTTCTGACCCGCGGTGTTGACATTTCGCAGCTAGTGGTCTCTTCCTACACCTCAGCTTTATCAGACCACTTTTTGCTCACTTTCCAGGTGGTGGTATCCTGCCCCTGCGACGATCAGCAAGCTACTTTCAGCTGTCGCCGCATCACACCTGCAACCATTACAGCTATGGAAGATAAGTTATCTGGTTCACTTGCACCTCTCTGTAACTATAGTGGTTCTGTGGAGTGCCTTACTGATGACCTCAACATTGCCTTGTCTGTTGCCATTGATTCAGTTGCTCCGTACGTAACTAAAAAACGAACATTGAAAAAACCAGCTCCTTGGTTTAATGCAGAAACTCGCATTTTGAAGCGAAATTGCAGGATCCTTGAACGCAAATGGCGCTCGACTAAACTTGAGGTCTTTCATCTTGCATGGCATAATAGTCTGATCACCTATAAGGGTGCGCTGACTATCGCCAGGAACGCCTACTTTTCTAGTATCATTAATTTGAATAGAAATAATCCTACGTTTCTTTTTGACACGGTGAGGAGTCTCACTCAGAAACAGAATCAGACCGTAGGCTCCTCGATCTCGGCAGGTGAATTCATGGATTTCTTTGAGAATAAGATTCAATCAATTAGAGAGGAAATTGATGCTTACCGGGCGGCTAATCCTACACATCCTGTGGGGCAGGATGGGGTTCTGCCAAGTAGGATGGTGAACTCTGACGCAACTCTTTTGGAGCTTAAGGCGATTTCCTTGGTGGAACTTGAAAGGGTGATAAAGGCCTCAAAGCCAACAACTTGTATGTTGGATCCGCTCCCTTCTAGGGTTCTTAAGGAACTTTTTCCAACGGTGGGGCCTGTTATCCTCTTGCTTATGAATCTTTCGTTTTCAACAGGAATTGTTCCTTCCAATTTCAAGGCTGCAGTGTTAAAACCGCTACTCAAAAAGCCTGGCCTAGATCCTGAATTAGTCAGGAACTATCGGCCTATATCGAATCTGCCCTTCTTGTCTAAGGTACAGGAAAGGATTGTAGCAAAGCAAATTGTTGATTATTTGACGAGGAATAATCTCTTCGAACCTTTCCAGTCGGGGTTCAGGAATTTCCACTCAACTGAAACTGCTATTACAAGAGTTGTAAATGACATCCTTCTTGCTTTGGATAAAAACACAAGCACAATGCTTGTGATGTTGGATCTGAGCGCTGCGTTTGATACGATTGACCATAGCACTCTTCTTCACCGTCGAACACTATGTTGGTTTCGGGGGTACGGCTCTTGGTTGGCTTGAATCGTACCTCACAGATAGAACCCAATTTGTGCTTCATGAGGGTGCAGAATCGAAGCATTGTAAATTGCGCTTTGGCGTACCACAAGGGTCGGTTCTTGGTCCATTGCTTTTTGCAATTTATATGCTTCCCCTCGGTGACGTTATCCGCGGCTTCGGAATTAGTTTCCATTGCTATGCGGATGACACCCAGCTCTACATTCCTGTCGATTCCGGGGATTCTGCCCAGATTCAAAAGGTTGAGTCCTGTTTGGCTGCTGTGAAGGGCTGGATGTCACAAAACTTCCTACAGCTTAATACTGGGAAGACAGAGCTGATGATTATCGGCTCGAAGCGGGACCGGGAAAAGTTTGAGGATGTCTCTCTGTGGTTGGATGGCTTCGCCATCCCACAGAGTGCATCCGTCAGAAATCTTGGTGTCTTGTTTGACCCTCAACTATGCTTTGATCAGCATATAAGAAGTATAACTAGAATTGCCTTTTTCCATTTGAGAAACATTGCAAGAATCAGATCAATGTTATCTGTAGTGGATGCAGAGACACTGATTCATGCGTTTGTCTCGTCAAGACTGGACTATTGCAATGCACTGTTCTCGGGATTACCGAACTCTACTACAAAGAGTCTACAGCTGGTACACAATGCGGCAGCTAGATTGCTGACCAGAACGAGAAAGTTTGATCATATTACACCTATTCTCGCCTCTTTACATTGGCTACCAATAACTTTCAGATCAGACTTTAAGGTGCTATTGCTAACCTATAAAGCCTTGCATGGACTATCTCCATTGTACCTGAAGGACCTGATTATTCCTTATAGTCCTTCTCGGTCTCTCCGGTCTTCGGGAGCCGGCCTTCTTTCATTGCCGAAGGTTAAAAATAAATCGGCTGGACAGAGAGCATTTGCCTATCGAGCCCCCTTTTTATGGAATAGGCTGCCATCAGCGATCAGGGAAGCTGACTCTGTGGAGCTATTCAAAGGGAAGCTCAAAACGCTCTACAATCTTGCATTTGGAGTGTGAAAACAACAGATGCGTAGTGAAGACTACTCTGTTTGCTTGTGCTTTTCTTATTACATTATACATTCCCACTATGTACTTTTCCGTTCTAATTCACTATTCTGTCAGTTGTAGCGTGCTGCGGGTGCTGGACTGGATGCCTGGACTCTCCTCATGGATAACCGGCCAGAACCCCATCACCATTTTAATATGATGTACATGTATTTACCTGTATGCCATTTGTGGCACCCATTGCACTCCTGACCATCCCTGGAAGAAGGGATCCCCTACACTGCGTTTCTTCTCAAGATTTCTTCCTTGCTGATTCAAGGGAGTTTTTTCTTGCCCGTGTGGGGGCATGGGTAAAGGGGGGTGTCACAAATATTTGGCCTGTTAAGCCCTTTGAGACTGTAATGGTGATTAAGGGCTATACAAATAAAATTGAATTTAATTTAATGTTCAAAATTAGTAGCAAGAGTAATACATAAAAAAGTATTTGAAGTAGTTAACAAATAAGTAAATATGCATAAAATATGTACCCTGAATATTAATATAAATAATAAAAAAAATTATAGCCAATACTGCTTATAGTAATGCGTAGAACAACACAAACATAATCCCAAAAAAATATTACAGTGAGATAAAAATAGGTGATAAACATTTGTGTAGTCTGTATTGCCAGTTTGTATCTCTGATTTCAGTTGCTCCGTTTGTGGAAAATAATGATGCTACCTGTCCTGGAGCAGAGAACTTCAATAGCTACCTGGAGGAGCCGTGTGCATACCCACAGTCCAAGCCTAATTCAAGAGCCGCCATTGAACTGTAAACTTAAAGATTCTTCATAGCCATTGTCTATCCAGGACAGATTAGCTGAGCACTCGCCTTTTTTCTCACCTCATAAGAAGGCTAGAGGCATAAGTAGAGTAAAGACATGTCTACCGCCCCAGTAATTATAGGCCTAGTAGGGACATCGTGCAAATAAACCGGCTCCCTGTGAACCCTTGAGCAAGAGCACGCTCCCAACTCAGGATAAACTACAGTGTAAAAAGTAATACTGGCGGTTATTGTGTGTGTGTGTGTGTGTGTGTGTGTGTGTGTGTGTGTGTGTGTGTGTGTGTGTGTGTGTGTGTGTGTGTGTGTGTGTGTGTGTGTGTGTGTGTCATGTACCTTTCTGTCAACAGTATGCATGAATGTGTTTATAGTTGTGTACTTCAGCTGGTTTAGTGCCTGGGGCACTATGACGAATCATCAATCATCGAGACAGACTTGACAGTACAGGGCGATAAAAAAAGCTGTTATACAATGATGGGCCATTGTCATCATTGAGTGGCAAAGTGCTGTCATTAATAAATAAAATGGGGAATTACCCATTAGCCATGGATGCAGGTCTTGATATTATCCCAAATTAATTTATACTAGATAAATATACGGATAACCAAACATTAAATCTCTCAATCCTAAGAGGCGCTTGTGAACTCAATTATTTTGTCCTTTACTACCACATTGTTGCCTTTGAGCAATGCATTTCACCACCGACCTAGCCTTTCAGATGATGTGCTCAGTTTTGGGCTGTGGGGCAGCGAGTCCAGGGCAGCTGGGAGGCACCCAGTTAGCATACACTAAAACATATTGATTACACTGTTCTGCTCCCATGTTTAGATAGTACAATCGACTGGAGGCATGTTAGATAATGTCGGATGCATGCTCATTCAAGCCATGTCTTAAGAAGGTGCACATTTTATTTTCGGAATCATTCAGACATGTTGCTTGTTAAACCCAAATTAAATGTTCGTATGCCATATGTCATTATTAAACCCACAACTTTCATTACACAATATGTTTCAGGTTAAGGCAACTTTTCTATTGCTGGTACCAAGATCTTCATTACAGACAAATTATCATTATATTATTAGACAGCTAGCCGAGCCAAGTGAATGAAGTCTGGCTTTACCTGTCGTTGCATGCACACCACTATTTTTCACATCATTCGATTCTATGCATCAAGGTTAAATATTACTTGTTATTAGGACACCACCAGTTCTACTCTTGAAATAATGTTATAATATATATAACATTATGTTAACACTACATTTGCCCTTGTGGTTAACATAAGCTTTTTATATTTCATCATTAAAAAAAAGTCTTTACAAATTTTTGATGAATAATCAGAATATTTATTATTATATTTGCTTTTGTTTATCGTTAAAACTTTGTCGAAAATCTGCGAATTCATCACAGCATGAGGATCGATATGATCAATAACTTGTGGCATTTCAGGCATGTTGTCACTCTCAGCGTTGTTTCCAAAATAGGAGCGTGGACCACACCGCTTGTTTTGTAAGCCATACATAACGAGCAACAGATACATGACTTACGGCCCCAAGCGTCCTGTATTTACGGTTTCGAGTGGTGGATAACACCCCCGCTGAAATAGGCTTAGTATGATTTCAGAGGTTTAAATCCCAATTATCTCAATTATAGGCCATTTCTTTTGCCTGTGTTGGTAATCTTACTTATTTTAAATCTTTGAACACCGATACGTCAGTTGATTCTTCGCCAGAGAACCGCAATCTACGTTAGCGCTTTTACAACAACAGAGTAATGTGAATATATTACATCATTACAACGATCAAAAGGATGGAGGATCTGAAAGGAAAGATGAAAGGAGGTTGCATCACACAAACTTATCTGTACGAAGGGAAAGACTTGATTTATGTCCCATCGTTAATTCCATCACGTGACGTGTCTTTGTCCTTTTGTCTCTCATTCTACCAACTCTCTATTCTCAAACCCATCTTAACAATCTTTGTATGCATCACCTTCTATACATTTACTGTCAATCTGCCAATGGGGTGAATCCGGATCCGCTACGCATTCATTCATTCACATTTTTAAACCCGACTCCAAAAAAGACAAGGTCCTGGGAGGAAGAAAGAGGCCCCTTAACTAGCATAGACCAGCCTTCTGCAGTGTGGCAAATGCAGTGTGTGTGTGTGTGTGTGTGTGTGTGTGTGTGTGTGTGTGTGTGTGTGTGTGTGTGTGTGTGTGTGTGTGTGTGTGTGTGTGTGTGTGTGTGTGTGTGTGTGTGTGTGTGTGTGTGTGTGTAAAGGAAGATGCAGCAAATGCACTAATAAACTATAGGCCTTGTTATATGCAAGCAAGTAAACTGTTTCGCAAAAGCAAATCTGGAGCAGAGGTCTCGAACATGTCCATGTGTGACGATGTGTATGGGGAAGACCGTCTAGCACCCCTGAAAAAAGTTTGAGAGGAAGGTAGTTTTAAGACATTTCCTCTCAATTTCTCCCATTATAATGGTGTCAGCTCCCATTGATGGGTTCAAGGGTTCAAGTCCTGACATGATGGAATATGGTTTGAGCGCTCCACAATGCTGCTTGGAATAACACACACACACCCACACCCACACACACACACACACACACACACACTATTTTTCATAAATTGGTTTATTGTTAATTTTTCAAAGATGAACAAACTAACATAACCTGCGGTGCCAGGCCACTTATTGTCATTTGGCAAATTTAGCAAACATCTTTTTTGTTGCAGCTGAATCTTTTGTGTAATGCTATAGAGGTCAGGCCCACATTGCAGAGTATTTATGGGACAGGTTCATAGTTCTGTGAACCTCAAGGGACCAATGTCACCTTTGACGTTGACCATTCTACTGCATAAAAAGTTAGCGGTAAGGTTACGTAAGCAATCATGGCAAATGAAGGGAAAGTCCCAGTAAGCAAATGCTAGCAACGGGGTCAGCAGGCATGTTTGGTGTCCAAACTGTTCTCAGCATATAATACTGTGAAGGGAAAATGTTCACTCCTTGACGGCAGCAAGGAGTGGATTTTGAGCCGACGCTGGGAACTACAGGGTTAATAAGTTAATAGCTATAAACCTATAAAGACAACTTGGACAAGACCTCCTTCCACTAACGGAAATATCAAAAGCATTTTAAATTAATTGACTTAAAGGAATGAGCCAATGCATTGTCTGTGGGACTGTACTTGATGGAAAGTACATAAGGAGATTATCAACTTTTCTCAGACCACAATATGCCCCGGTAGCTATGCAATATTCATAAGAGAATCCAATGGTGCAACATTCAAAATTTGAATGGCTTCTAAATTTTTTACGCTCATCTTCTATTCCAAATGGCTACAAAATGGCGAGTGTGACAACTCCCCATAGATTCTACATCCCTTCCGTTGGTGTCTGACTGTGGGCCAACTCCAAAGGTCAGGGGTCACAGCTGCAATTTACAGACCATAACCTCCAATGCAGGTTTCCTAAAGGACATCGGCATGTGTTGCCTTCCGAAACTAACCATAAATCACTTGACAGTGGTAGCGTTTTTTGTAAGGGACTTGATCACATATTTCAACAAGATCATGTGACTCATAGTTTAGTATAATAGTATCTGTATTGTACTTTTAAATAGACGGACAGGCTAGTGAATCCAGGTAAAACCAAAGGGTCTTACTGTCCTATGTGATGTTGGCCAAAACAACATTTTCGAATTATTTTTGCTGATTGTTAGCAGTTTCACTAAGATTTCAATCGTAGTTGTGTATGTTTATTTTACAGCATTTATTTTAAACCATTATCGGCTTTTCTGAAACCCATGAGTGTGTTGCCTTTTCAAGCGAACAGTTGGAATACATTGCCTTATAGAGTCATTGGCCTAGAACTGTTGTCGATTATAGCTTTGTTTTCCCACTTTAATTTCCAATAAACTGCTCCATGATAGGCTCTCAACCACTGCTAACCGTCTGTAGGGAAAAAGCTGGTAAGCAAACTACCAGGCTAGGTGCAGCAAACCTTACTTTCTCCTTTGCTCATGAGACGTTGGTATTCATTTGATTGGCAAGTGTTAAATATATTGTAGCATTTTTAACTAGTGGAATAAAGGAGTAAACTAAAATGTAATCATAATAACTGATGAAAAGCAAACACAAACTAGGCGGTCCACAGAATCCCCCTGCCGAGCATATATTGCTGATTTTGCCCCATTTCCATTGTACTCTTAATATAGAACATATGCTAATGATGATCTAGAAACGTGGATGCCATTGAACTCAGCTGACCAGTCGGCTCGATGTCTAATCTGTTGCCGTTGTGGGTAAACCTCACCAGGGAATCAAGAGCTATGTGCTGATATATCATATCATTTTGTCACAGGTAGCGTAGGTGAGCAAGCCATCGTTTTAAGAGTTCCCACTCGATTGAAACATTCTGTGAAAAGGGCCACTGTGATGTTTATAGACAATGGTGGTGGTGCAGGGACAATGGTTTCAACAATCTGTACAACACGCCCCTCAATTACTGAAGGTCATCAGTGATTGCTGAACAGACCTTGTTTTTTATACACAGTTGTTTGGACTTTGTTTTTAAGTGCCCTTTATGGTTTTCTCTAGAAACAAACAGTTGTCTACTCTTTTACATTATGTAATAATTGCAAAGTGTGTGCAATTTTGTCTTTTTTTGGTTATTTTTAGATATTTTTGGGATTTAGAAGTATTCTTCCTCATTTGCGGTTTCTTCATCATTGTTGGAGAGGTAATCCCTCAACCTTTTGGAAAAAGAATTCTAAAAAAGAGAAAATCCTATGTCTTTACAAATGTGGCTTTACATTGCTGTGACTCTGAATGTACATCACCGATTATTTTAATCTACATTGTTGCTTAACTTTCAATTTAATAAAAAGGGACTGAGGCAATGCAGATACCTTTGGAGGGTCAAGTTGTCTATCGATTTTATCTAACATTTTTAGGAGAAACTGTCCCCTCCTACCACCTGAAACCTTCTTATTTGGGGGATATCTTGGGCACGTTTCACAGCTGCGTTATGGCCTACGTCAATCTACCTGACCGCTAGGAAAGAAACCTCAAGCATGAATGAAAAGTGATGAAATGAGAGTTTGATCAGGGAGAGCAACTGCCAAGGTCGCTCCCTGGTCTGGCGAGACCTTTTGATTGGTGGTCTTGAAGACATTTTTCTTTTCAACTAGACATTTTTTTAGTAGTGTAATTTTGTTGTAATTGGGAGGCCCCGTCTATGTCCTCCTGCCTATTTTATAGTAAAGCTGATGATCCATAATGGCAGAAAGTAAACCATCCATTTGCAGAGGAAGTATCGGAGCATTGGAGATATGGATGAATGAACAGCAAAGGTCTTTCATTTGGGGGGCTCGCCTTGTGCTCAGTTTTTTTTAATTTTGCTCATGGATGGAAGAGAAAGTACAAACTTCAGGTCATAGCTGGTACACGGCCGGCAATTTTTTTTTTCTTTGTTTTATTCTTGTTTTCATTTCCATGAGGTTTTATATTGTCCTATATGGTCTTTCTTGTCATTGCATTGTCTTTCTTAATTTTTTCTTTAAGCTGTGTTTACCTTGCTCTTGTGTACATGCTTAGACTACATGGGCTTTGTTTGATTAGCTCTCACTTGTTCCCTCTTTCCCTATTCCCTATATAGTGAACCCTACAATGGAACACTATTATTTAAGGAATAAGTATATGGGGAAGTCGGGCATTCATTTTGCGCAGTCCATCAACTTGATGTGAATTAGTCGAACAAGCTGACACCTAATGAATGTCACCTCATGATAGTTAATTTCCATAGGAACTAGGGGTGTAATGGTACACTGAACTCACGGTTTGGTTCATACGTCAGTTCAGACATCACGGTTCGTACGAGTTCGGTAAAATGAAGGGAAAAGAAAAAACAAAAATGCAGAAGGCAAGTTTTTATTGTGCATGCCTCAGGTTGTACCACCTAGTGTCATACAGTCTCTCCCCTGAGCTAGCTGCAACAGCCTGAGCTGTGTAATCTATAGGCCTGGGTAAAAAAATCGATTTAATCGATTTTGGATCGATTTCGTTTAAATTTCACGCTATCGATTCACAGGGCATTATTTTATTTTTTTAAATGTGTTGAAAAAATTTGAATTTAAGGAGTTTTATAATACTTGAATATTTTATCTTAAATGGTATAATCTTTACAATGGTTATATTTATATCTTTTAGGAAGATGGAGGCAGTTTTGTTTATAGTTGCCTGGATTGTCATTAATGTAGCCTACAAAATAAAAACATGTCTTTTGCAGTGTGTTGCATGGAGATAATTTCATTAATATATTGAATTAGGCAGGCCATCACGTTGAATAGAATGTAAAATCTTGCTAAGGATGTTAATTAACAGTCACAACAACAAGATTTTAGTCACAATTAATGATTTTAGTGATGAATTAACGATGATAGCCTATAAAGAATATTTCCTTACAATTTAAGAAAATTATCATTCAATCTAGGAGCAGATGGAACCGATTCGGATTGAATCGAATCGAAATTAATCGATTTTAAGTTCGATTCAGGAACTTGGCCGTGATACCCAGCCCTAGTTAATCTAAGATGTAAACAGTAAACAATAAGTACCCCACATGATCTCCAGACTTCATACGTAACTTGTAAATAAAATAAGTACTCAGTACTCCAACGGAGGAGTACAGCGAGACGAGTACGGCTCAATACGGCTCAGTCCGGGTCGCGCCCACTTTTGGCGAACTGAACCGACCCGCACCCTCCGGTGGAAACGCGCCATTAGTTTTCCCTTTTGAAGAACTCGCATATCTAACAATAGTTCCGCATTACATTTAGGGCTGCAACTAACGATTATTTTAATAATCGATTAATCGGTCGATTATTTTTATGATTAATCGATGAATCGGATAAAAAAAAGAAACATTTGTAATTGCCGCATCTTTATTCAAAAACTGAACATTACTTCAAATTCACAGTGCAGACTGAAGTGTAAAAACACCAGGTTATTGATCCAACGTCCCGCAACTATTAAAAGTAATGTTAAATGACAAAAAAATAAGAAAACATAACTGGGATAACACAAAATAAAAACATGCAATGTTTGATATACATTTATATACAGTGTACAAGGGATGTCCATGGTTAACCGGTCAACCGATAAGATCTTTAACCGGTAAATAATAACGGTTACAAGTTAATTAAATCATCTTAAATTCTCTCAGATGACAGGAGATCGTTACCATTTTCGAGACTCCTTGAAATATAACTTGTATTTTTGCTTTAATTGCTGATAAGAAAATATCATAGTTCAGGATAGGACGTTAAACAGTTCATAATTCCATCTTTACTATCTATTTTATATTGCTGGGAAAAGAGGTTTTCGCCATAATCTCAACTTTCTTTATTTTTTTGTGTTTCATTTGAACACATCAATCATAATACTGAGCCGATCTGAACAGATCATATTTCGACACTGTTTGCAACTTTTTTTTAAGCTAACTAGCTCTATGTCCTGCCGATTTTAACATGGATTTAAAAACTGGATTACTATTATTAACTGACGGGACTTTCTACACCGTCCGGTTGTGTGATTGCTACTGCTGCTTTGAACTCCGAGCCCGTCTGCAAACCGTCTGCAGCAGCTGACAGAGTTTTCGGTTGGACTAGAGGGATACGGAGTTGAAGGAGTTTTTTTAACCCGAAGACAGTGAAGGTCCATCACTTTTATATAGGCCTACAGTCCAGTGTTAAGATATGACCAAAATACAAGCTGTGGTCGCTCACACTAAAGCTACCGCAACCACCGCAGGAATATCGTTAAATTGTGAACGTTTAAGAGATATTGTTCAGTATGTTGGTGAATGTCAAAATCACCATTCACCAGGAAAAAAAGTGACGAGATACCTTCAGATTAAGTCTACGTGTGCTCTGTTTGTAGAGTAACATCAGAATCTGTGCACTGCAGAATCTGTGCCCAACTGTTTCTGGGGGAGCAGAATGTCTGCCCGATTAGCCTTGTCAATCAGCATGGGTGACGAGTGAATTTCAAAACCAGTTTGCCGTCTCTTTTTCCATGGATCTGTCACCCCGCATCTCCGTTTTCCACATGCCTGCTGCTCACCAAAACTTTGCTGTGCACTCCATTAGAGTAGTTAACGTTATGGATAAGATTTGGATTGGTTATGTTGATGTTAACAGAACATTTTGCTGTGATATTGCTGACCAATCGGACACACAGACTTTTGGAAAGGGAGCCATAGTTTGATATAGACCTTGAAATTTAATTTTAGATAAAAATACAAATAAAGTCACCCTATTTTTGTGTTTGTCCACATAACTTTAACTATATTGCTTGAGGCTGACGTAACCCCTTCCTCCCGCCGCCCCTCTGCCAAACGGACCGTATATCTAGAATAAACATGATTGGACAATATGGAAATAGTGACGATCGCCCAACCTCATCTATATATTTTATAATAATAATAATACACAATTGGAGGAAATGAATACTAATATACAATATTTTTTTGCATTCCTCTCTCCATCATGCGAAGGACATTGATAATATCCAGTGTTTTGCAGTGAAATGTAAACTATAAATATTTTGAAAGAGGCAGAGCACTCTTTTCTGAAACAAAGTTAGTTAGAGTTGCTTATTATCGACATATCGGCATTTCCTCCCCAGTTGCTCGCTAGAAGCTTTGCTGAGTTATGCTTGGATTAATAATCAAAAAGGCCTGACTGAACTAGCCAGAGGGGCTGTTTAAATACCAAACGGAAGGATTTGTACAAGTGAAATAGAATCTGCAACCCAAAAAGGTCAAAACCTAAATGCAAGGGTATACAAATTGGTGTAGATAGGAATGCGGAAACAGGGCTAAAATTAACACCCGTCACTGGGAGGTAGATTTAACTATATGCTAAGAATTTACACATTAAAACAATTGCTTTTGTGGTTGATTTTTCCACTCTGGCTTTCTACAACTACATTTTGGACCTTCTGTGTTTTAAAGGAGCCATGCTGGCAAGCTCGATTGAAAACCCTTTTACATACCAGCAAACCAAAATGCTATGTTGACAAGCATGCGCCGACACCCCAGACATCGTCCTTCAATGAGCTCGCAGTTGCTTTACAAGGTCCAGTTCAGGGGCTAGTGCTAAAGATGTTACCCTCTGCATTCCTCCGAGGCAACATGTGGAGACATGACCCAATTGTCATACATCCATTACACATGCATTTAGAAAACAGCCCTTTGACAGCCCATTTCTTCAACAATAGAAATGAGTCATTAATTTGCAGAGGTCAAAGGTAAAGGGTGGTCCTAAGGGAAAAGAAGGCTATCCTTTTAGTGATGTGAACTGAAGTGAAAAATTGAGGATGAATAGGGAAAGGGTTGTCAAGGGGGAAAACCGTGTTTGGGATTTGCAGGAGCTATATTTTGAGGGGAAGCAATTAGTAAAATAGGACAGTGAGGCATGTAGGCTCATTCAAAATTCATTCTCCCTACGGTTGTATTTAATTGAGAAAAAAGAAATACAGTCAGTTATCAGAATAAATAGATTAAATATGTTAGACAAATATACAAGAGCTTCACTGAATGACAATGAAAGCTTTCATAGTTAAGGTTAGGGTTAGGGTTAGGCTAACCCTAACCCTATAAATACAGTATGGATAGAAAAACAATATTCCCATTGAACGGTATTCAATTATAATTCTGAAATGGATTTTCTGCTGACTAAGACCAACAAGTGTTCAAAAACCGGATATACTGAAGAACTTAATAGCAACCATTATCTTTACCTGTCAATAATGATACAAATGTAAGGAAAACTCTTCGGGAAGAAAGTAGGGATGTAATGATTCACTGATGCGCATCGATCTCCAATTTTAATGTTTACTAGGGATGGGCACGGTTATTCGAATAGCTGTAGCGGATTTTTTAACAATGTTGCCTAAAGTTAATTAAATATATTCATTAGCTGTATCAATTACATAGTGTTCATTAAACGTGTATACTAATGCCATTTAAAACTTGGATGGCGGTAACCTCCGTTCCAGTGGAGAGTCTATTCCACGGCGGGCTTGATCGTAAATCTGAGCACGCCTGTTAATTTAACTGGAAACGTTTTAGACATACTGTATTTCCGTCTTGCACATATGTTTCTGTTGATGTTCTGTTATATGCGCATCATGCGTAATGCGAGGCAGGCCCATGCGCTGCAAGTGAAGTTCTGTTGATATCCAAGCCCACCAGTACTTTTTTGCTGTTGTTCAGTTTGTTCCTTAAATTTACATTAATCTAATTTCAGTTTGTGCCCCAAGTATGCAATACTGTTCATTCATATTCTTGTCAAAAATGATGGTTTCATTTCAACTCGTTTCGATTCAGCATACTGATTGAGTGTTTTTTTCCTTAAAAAATGCTCAATAAATTGGATTTGATTTCCTTATTTATTTGACTAATAGATGGAAAAATAATACATTTGTTTTAGTGAAGGTAAGGCCAGATCACGGAAGAACTTCAGGCTACATTATGAGTGCGCTACACTTTCTTTTTTTTTGTAGTTCGGTTAACCGGTTACTCAAATGTATTTTTATTGAATATTCTAATATTGATATGCCTTCAAATGCCCATCCCTAATGTTTACCATGCAAGTTGGTTGGTTGCCAGAACCACAATTGATCAATATTTAGCGGTGCAAATTGCCGTCTCTCTACTAATTGCTGACTCACTAATATTTTCAAGGAATACATTTGTCTTTCTGTTTTCTACCTTCCAAAAAGCAATCCCATGATGACTGCTATTTTAATAAAATAACTTTACAAATGGAATATGGATTTAACTAAACTTCTCTAATGAGTCATTTCCTAATGAAACAAATGTTTCAAGCATTGTTTAAGGTCTGCATTTAGCAAGTTTAGATAAAATGAATTATTGCTATAGTTAAAAGCAGCAGATTAAACTAGGGCTGCAACTAACGATTATTTTAATGATCGATTAATCGGTCGATTATTTTTTCGATTAATCGATGAATCGAAAAAAAAAAAAAAAACATTTGTAATTGCCGCATCTTTATTCAAAAACTGAACATAACTTCAAATTCACAGTGCAGACTGAAGTGTAAAAACACCAGGTTATTGCTCCAACGTCCCGGAACTATTAAAAGTAATATTAAATAATAAAACAATTAAAAAAACATAACTGGGATAACACAAAGAAAAAACATACAATGTATGATATACTTTTATATGTATATAAGGGATGTCCATGGTTAACCGGTCAAACCTATTGATACCATTTTTGAGACTCCTTGAAATAGAACTTGTAATATTGCTTTAATTGCTGATAAGATGATAGTTCAAGATAGGACATTAAACAGGTCATAATTCTATCTTTACTATCTATTTTATATTACTGGGAAAACAAGTTTTCACCAAAATCTCAATTATAAAAAAAAAAAATCTGTTGCATTTGAACGCATCAACCATATTACTGAGCCGACGTGAACACATCACATTTAACACTGTTTGTGACCATTGGTCTGTTTTTTTTTTTAAGCTAACTAGCTCTATATCCTGCCAATTTTAACATGGATTTAAAAACTGCATCACTATTTTTAACCGACGGGACTTTCTACACCGTCCGGTTGTGTGATTACTACCGCTGCTTTGAATGACTGTTGATGCACGCGGTGCCGACTCCGAGCCCGTATGCACAACGTCTGCAGCAGCAGCAGCTGACAGTTTTCGGTTGGACTACTAGACGGATACTGAGTTGAAGGAGTTTTTTTAACCCAAAGACAGTGAAGGTACAACACTTTTATGTAGGCCTACAGTCCGGTGTTAAGATATGACCAAAATACAAGCTGTGGTCGCTCACACTAAAGCTCGATGTGGACGTGCATGAACCATGATCCAACATGTCGGCGGCTGGCTGTAAAGGGAGCGTGTCTATGTTCCCCGGGTCCTATGTTCCCCTCTTTGTATGAGACTGGGGCACATAGGACCCTTTTTTTTTAAAAAGGGTCCTATGTTCCCCGCTTTTCCCAAAAAGGGTCCTATGTTCCCCGATATGTATGTGACCGGGGAACATAGGACCCTTTTTAAAAAAAAAGGGTTCTATGTTCCCCGGTCTGTTACTTTTTCCACCATAACTGCCAAATTCCGGCAGAGATAACTACCATTGGATGTCTTTACCTTTTGTGGAAGAGGGAGAGACGTCGGAGAACCTGACGCAGTCTATTCATACGCCGGTAAACAAACCCCGAGAAGCCCAAGCCCTAAGAGAGCTCCCGTGGTATTATTGGCCGTGGTATTATTATACAATTATATTATATTATATACTATTATATAAAGAGCTCCGGGAGTCGCAAACGGCAACAATCACTTTATCCTCCATGCTGCAGTTCACCCCGGACTGCGCTGCACTGAGTTGGCCGGTTGAACGCTGATTGGCTGTTACGTTACACATGTCACTCAGTGGCCACGCTGTTGAACGCCGATTGGCTGTCATCATGCGAATGTCGCGTCAAAGTTGAAATATTTTTAAAGATTGATTGATTTTCCCAAAAAGGGTCCTATGCTCCCCGGTATGTATGGCTACAGGGGAACATAGGACCCTTTTTGGGAAAAACAGGGAACATAGGACCCGGGGAACATAGGACCCGGGGAACATAGGACCCGGGGAACATAGGACCCGGGGAACATAGGACCCGGGGAACATAGGGATGACCCCACTGCAAACAGTGCAGCGCCTACAAGTAACTTATTAATCGCGCGACACAACGAATCGACGACCAAATTCGTTGCCAACGCATTTAGTAATCGATTTTTATCGATTCGTTGTTGCAGCCCTAGATTAAACTATTCAAGATTACACAAAGGAAAATAATGGGTTAAAGTCTGATTGTTCACATTTTGGCTATTACCACTGTAATTGCATATTTCAGACTTTGTCCCCTCCACACTACGCAAGCTGGGCCTGATAAAATCTAATCAGTTTGATAACATCTTTTCCTCCCGACTCAACAGGGGGCGGCCATATTGCGATTTTTGAGACCCCCCAGTGCACGACAATCAAAGCCGACTTCAGCCCCAATCACCCCTGAATCATGCTCAAAAGGAGAGATGCAAAGCCCTGGAAGAGAGTGATAAAGCTGAGTACTTCAACTCAACATACTTGGTTGGGTTGACATTCAAAAGACGCAAAAAAGCCACCCCTTTGGCTATATACACTCAAGTTTCCTGCAATTTCAAGTAAAAGCTAACCTTATAAGCCCTGAAAACAGATACAAACTGACTTACTTACCCTCAGCAAAGGAATGTATTAATGTCTTTAACAGAGTAAATTAAGTAAACATACAACTCGCATGCTGTACGTTTGTAGGAGATAAATGCTAGAGGGAACACAAATCAGGACCTAACGATTGTCTCTTGTGAATAGGAAACAATTTCTTTGGGTTATATTCAGTCTAGCCAAAAAAGCGTGAAGCCGAACAGAGGAATGTAAAGATAATGGTCGCATTAACAAGGAGGAACAGGGATGGAGATGGGGGGGGGGGGGGGGGGGATCTCCGTCTTTGACTGGACACAGTACAAGTTCTGTCCTTATAAAACACTCCATCTAGCGTGCATAGTTAAATTTTGAGCGGCGCACCCTCTTAGATCATGCTATATCTAAAAGATGACCCACTGTGCGTTATTAAGCCACCATTTGTCCGCATGTATCCTGCCCTAACAGATTGTGTGGGGTTTACGGTGGCCAACGGTAATTGGATGATGCCAATGACGGGGTTAGGTTAGGCTCAGCCAATTGAATTGTAAGCACTATACAACAATGGAATTACTGCCACCTGGCCTAGAACCAGACTCGTATTATCTGTGTATTTGCGTTAGGATATATGTACAGCAGAAATAACAATTGTAATGTTCAATTTAACATCCATCTGACATTAGCTGTAATGGACAAATGAAGAATCAACTAAACAACAAGATAAAGGATGTATGTTGTCTCTACTGAGTGAGCCAGTGCATTGTGTTGTGTCCTTGTGTACACAAAGAGACCATGGGAAATCTCGCTCCTGATAATAAAGTGAATAGTAACGTCCCCCTGCTGACTCTCGGTTTAAGCCTGTATGCGGAGAAGACCAATATAACCGAGCATAGACTTAAAAAAGAGGGGGAGAAAGGCAGCTCGCCCGGGGCTAGTTGGCTCGTAAAAATTCCACCCAAGCAATCATTCCTTCAGTTGCGTTTCTGTTAAATATGTTACAATTATTCACATTTGGGTAACAATTCCTTCCCCCATTCGATTTTTCTCTGATTAGAGATGTTTCATGATCGATGAATGTGAGTGCCAGAATCAGATACTAGTTCAGTTAGGAAATGGAAGAGTGGAGCAGACGTCTGGTGCGTCTTCTCCACCGTGGTTCATGTGCAACCATGTGTCGACATTTTGTTTAAGGCACTTTCTCGTGTCCTTTGTGCCTATGCATGTGTCGTCTCCTTTTTGCCCAAAACAAACAGACTCATTTACAGCAAGCGTTGAAAGAATGCAAGGCCCCACTGACACCCCACTAACATCTGTTGTCTGTAACTCAACTTAAATATACTACTACTATGCACTATATACTATACACTATACTATCTTAACCAGACATAAAGCACACAACTGATAATGCTTTCATTGATATATACATTTGGTCTCAATACTCAAGGTATGCTATCTTGTTCATTGTAAAGATGTGTGCAACTATTTTATATACACCCAGGGTTTTCATCATTCAAAAACAGGTGAAAGTCCTTTTTTTCTGGGAAAGATCTTGGGAGAATTATACTGTTGTAGGAGGTTGTTAATTATTAATTTGGGCGAACTGGAAACAGACATCCACCTATAGATTAACTACAGGCCTATAGGCATGCATAGGGTAACTACGTATGAAGGAGAACAGGATATATGATGTAGCCCACTACCAATGTGTTAAAACTTTCTTTCCTTCACTATATAGTCCCAATCAAAATAGAATGAAAAGTTAGTCATGTTTACGTTTTGTGACGCTGAGAAATACATTTATTCCCGTCAATAAGGTGCTGCTTTTTTTATTATATCTCAATACAATATGTCAGAAAGGCATAAAGAAACTCTTGTTTGGTTTCGTATGGGCTCTCTGTGGCCCACACTCCACTGGTTGTGTGCTTGCTATATTACGTAATGTGCCGCGTTGTATATAGCACAATAAAGGAGTACCATGAGAGAGTGTCTGCATGTGTTGGGGTGCATATATCGGAGGAGTACACAATCTTACCCACAACTCGCCCTTTCTGCTCCAGTCTGCGTGTATCTGCGGGCATGCCGCGCGCGGTGCAGTGGACGGGGGCGTGTGAGTCTGGTAGTGGCCCGAGCTTTGTTCTGCCACTGCCCGCGCTGTCGGCCGCCTTGCTAGCGGGCATCGGGCACCCATTATCGACGGCAACACCTCCATTCTCCCGCGACTGGAGCTGCAGTTTAAGTTGCTTGTTCTCCTGTTCTTTGACAACAGTTTCCAGTAACATAGAATTGAGACTCGACCCCACAGTCTTGCTTATTTCCTGGACTGCGAGTTGCACCACTTGCTCCAAGACAGGCTCGAGTTGTCCTTGGAAGAAAGAAATGTACAAGGACCCGTTCATGATTGCGTCCCGTTCGCGTTGAGAGCTCTTTCATTCTTCTTTTGCGCCCCCGCTTCCTTTT
The DNA here is from genome assembly GCF_031168955.1 of Gadus macrocephalus. Taxonomy (NCBI): domain Eukaryota; kingdom Metazoa; phylum Chordata; class Actinopteri; order Gadiformes; family Gadidae; genus Gadus; species Gadus macrocephalus. The sequence continues at coordinate 14,147,088 of NC_082383.1, read as the reverse complement.
AAGAAAATTGAACACAAATGAAACAAAGTCGGCTCTCCAGCAATTGAAACGCACGGCGGACTGCCTCCTCTATCACTATGCGTCGTGTATACGCCATAGAAGGCTGGTGCACACCCCTTCAGACGCTACCGTAGGACGTCTTGCGGAAGCGCAAAAATATTTTCCCCGTGCTAAATGGTATCAGCAGCACACATGCCGTGCTTCCCCATCCACGCCATTTTGCTTATGAGAACTATAACCAAACCCTGATACAAAGATGGAGCACACACAATCAAATGTACGGCATTTTCAATGCGGGCATATTTTCACACCCTACGTGGCCAGCAAATCACTGTAGGATTGATTGAGTCAGTCAAAATCCATTAATCAAATTAGTCATAATTAATCGACTCACAGACCATTGTATTAATTAATTGTACGTATCCTATCATCAATTAATATTAGAATGTAAGCCAACGGAAAACTTCTGTTATATCTTTCAATGCAACACTGATCTTGTAATAGGATCTTATTTTCTAGAGGCCAAGTTACAACATAACTTAAGTTAAAAGTATTTAGGCCTACAGGTAGCACAACTGGTTCTTATTCCTTCATGAATTAAAGTGTCCCTTTCTGTTGCATGTTGTCCATTCATAGGAAAAAACGTCATTAGAAATAAGAAAGATTGCTCATGTCCTTATGTCTAAGTTGAACAGGGCATTAATCACGTATAGGCCTATTCCCGTTGTTAAATTGGCTTCATTGGCGTTGTACCTGTATGACTACTTTGCGTAATGAAAATAAAGATTCATCTAATAACTGTCAATTAGCATACGACTGCCTTGGAATAAGGAGTTGAACACTCAAGTCCTTCGACTCAAATTATGGAACCCTTGACCGAAAAAAACACAGCTTGATAACTCACAGTGTTAACACGATACGGCCTAACTGAAGCGTTACAATCCGTTATTTGTTCCACTTAAAGTTAAGTACAAACTCGTCATAAACCTGGGTAAACGTGTTTCTGCCAACTAAATCCCAATGGTGGGTTTTTCTGTGTTCATAAACAGTAGCCTACCTGGTATAGCAACATCTGGTATAGCCAGCCAGACGACAACAGACATGCTATGGATAGCCTATATGATTTTAAACGCCGCCCTCTCCCCTAAACAAACGCGCGCATACATGCCCGCGCGCACCCACATGGAAACATAATAGCCTGCACACGCACATGCAGACATACATGCACGTATAAAATGCGTATTAGGTAGATAGCCTACATACATAGCTACATACACCTACCTACATATCTATATACCTAAATAATTAAATACATACATACATACATACATACATACATACATACATACATACATACATACATACATACATACATACATACATACATACATACATACATACATACATACATACATAGGCCTACAAACAAACAAACAAACAAACATACATACATACATAAAAATATACAATGGCCTACATATGCACAGGATATATACAGGCAGCTATCTGCAGTAGGCAACACTAGTCTGTACAGACCTACGCGCTGCATACAAAGCATACTTTATACATATAGGCCTAAACATAGTTCACTCATATATCACGCATTGGCAGGGCGGGATACATGTGCAATAGCCTCTCCCAACACTTTCCATAAAACGTACCGCAGCGACGGGGCACTCCCCCTGAAACGTTCGCATTTAGTGTCTGTTATACGGTAACAAGCGTCAAACACACTGGATGTCTGTCGCTCGTTGCGTGCCTTCTCTTTGTTGTACGGGGCTCATCTCGAGACCGAGGTGCCCCAGTTCGATCAGATTGTGTGCGGCGGATTGTGTGTAGTGTGGTAATACCGCACAGTATTAAGTTAAGTTAAGTTAAGTCCTTTATGGTACGGTATGACAGAATCGACCCATTTGGTTGTTTAGAAAACCAACCTGGCTGTCAGCGGGACACATTCTCTGATGCGTTTCACAAAACACCTGCATCCTGATACAATGAGTTATAATAATAAATATTATTATAATATAACAATAAAATAATAGTTTGTATTACCAGGAGTAGCCTAACGTAAAGTAAGTTTGAAACAAGGTTCGATGGTGGAAGGCTTTTTCTTCTGGTGAAAAAAACCAACGGTTTATTTTGCAGCAGTGGGACCCCGTGGACAGTTTTATTGCACATGTGCGCCCTAACTGCTGTGGCTGAAGCAATAGGCTTATGTCGCTTTTATTGGCGATACATAGAATGCGATAACTTTCCAAGATCACAGTTCTTTCAAAGAATAAGTAGGTAGAGAAACAGGAAGGGAAAAAAGAATAGGAAATTATACCTTGACACTACATACTTATTCTATATACTCAGTCAATCAGCTAATCCTTATGTTCATGCCATACACATTAACTAGCCGTTTAGGATACATTTTAACTATCACCGGGGGGGTGTCCAGAGGGGTTCTAGGGTGGCATATGCCTCAAATTCCCCCCAAAAAAACTATTTGTATTAGCTATCGCAACTAAATCTGTCAGTTTTTAGGATTTTAAGAGTTGTGAACAGTAAGCAGTTGTGTTACAATACTACACTATATATTTTTTGCATGTAGGCCTAATCTTTTGTACGGTACTAGACAGATTATCAGATCCTCTCATTCTTTCTTTCTTTCTTTCTCTCTCTCTCGCTCTCTCTCTATCTCTTTTCCTCTTGCTTGGTTTGTGTGTAGTTCAAGTGTGCTGGTTCATTCTTTATTCTACAGAAGCCGGTATTCAAGATGTTTTGTAAAGCTAAAAACACTTTGCTAGCATGTCTCTGCTTGATAGAAACCCAGGTAAGGCCAAAGGAATCTCAGCTTTCGTACTCTACAGCTGTGTGTATGATAATTATTGTTTATAGGATGGAACCTAGCACCTCCATATGTTGTAGCTGTTGCAAATATTCTGAATTAAGACAGTTCAAATCATTGTATTTTTTTTAGAAATGGAAAGTAAATAAATGCATAGATAGATGTTGAAAGAGGAATATTTATTAAAGTGATAAAATAGTTTTCTTAAAAATATGGCTTTGTAAATGATCCGGTACTCACTGCCAGGTCGAATGGCTTGATGGGGTCGAAGAAGGTCATGGGCGGGGGGTGTGGGGAAGGTGCAGTAGGTGGATGATTGTTTTGCCACCACTGGTGCCTCAAATAAATGATAATTCCATCAAGATATATTTGGGCTTTTCCCCAACATAAACTTAAACGTAACTTAACTTAACTTAAACTTCAGACTAATGAAGCATTTTTTTTTTGTCATATTATAGAAAGTATTATAATCTAATCAATTATAATACTTCCTATGCTTAAAACGTATATACCTCCTAATAGATAGATTCCTTATAGTTACAGCGTGAGGTGACCATATAGTGGGAGTTTTTTTGTTCCAAAATAAAAAATATAAATAATTGCGCAAACAGGAGTTTGGAAAGAAAGATACTCAATAGTGTGTACTAAGTAAGTAGCAATAAAAACACCTTGATACTGCGCATGATCGATTGGAGAGGCGCTTGATGGTTTGTTGTCAGTGAGAGATAGAGAGTGAGAGTGAGAGAGAGAGAGAGAGAGAGAGAGAGAGAGAGAGAGAGAGAGAGAGAGAGAGAGAAAGAGAGAGTGAGAGAGAGATCCTCTAAAATGAAATACGATTATTATTATTATTATTTTTAATTGTGTACACAATCGGTTGCCGATCTCATCGTTTATTGGATGGATGAAAAAAATGAAACAATGAATAACCCAACAAAGTTAAGTCTATCCGAGGGAAAATCTGCAATAGTTTGGGAGCTGGCTTGGACCACATATCAAAGTAGCACATTGTATTATGCTAGATCGATAATAGATCATTTAAGTACATAACTGAACAAAATATATAACATAAATCTAGTCGTTTTTAGATTTTTCACAATTCCTTCAAACCACCAACTCAGTAAAATACCATCTTGGCAGCAATTGAGGCCTCCTGACTTAATTTAGCTCTTGTTCACAAAGTATAAATCTGCATGCTGTGGTGGCAGCAGCAGCAGGCTTTTGTCAGCACATTCTGTGGTTAGACAGAGAATCACTGAAGCAGATTCCACGACTGCTTGTCAATCAAACACTATTATTTTTCAAACATATTAAACATAAACATAATTAAGATGAATAACATTAAAAAATGTGAAGATTATAAAGCATTGCTATTTGTCTTTAAAGCTAATACAAACATTTCTGAACACTGCCTTCTGCTGGCAAGTTATATGTCACTTAACCCAATAAGCTTCCAGTAAATATGAAACTCTACCATGCACACCCATGAACTAAGTTTTTACAATGTTGACCCTAACAGTCAACTCACCATAGAAAATATGGTTCCCCTCAAAACTCAAAAAACCTGGATCCATTTCCTGTGTGGCGTTGCTCAAAAGCATTCCTGTTACCAGGGTTAGGGCTTCCATTTCCTGTCCGCCTTGACGTTACGAGTTCCAATCTAACTGTCCATTCCCTTGTAGTGCAGTGCAATTGCTGTCTATGAGGGAAAGAGTGACAGCGAGAGAGAGAGAGAGAGAGAGAGAGAGAGAGAGAGCGAGAGCGAGAGCGAGATTTTTTTTTTGATTTTTGAAAAAAACTTTATTCAACGTTTCTTTCAACAATTATCCCATCCAGCTGTGAAGCAGAAGCCAGTGGTGAGTCAGTGAGGGGCTGTCTGTCTGTTACACAGTCCACCATCTCCTCCTCCTCACTAGACTGTCTCTTCACCACTAGACTTTGTCTGCACCTCCTTCTCCTCCCCATCTGCTGTTTTCTTGGCTTTAGAGCCACAGGTTTCACTGGTCTGTTTCCTTTTAAGAAGGGGAGCCTTACTGTCCGTCCACACCAGAAGCGAATTGAGCGACCAAATCGCCGGAAGTCATTCACTTTCTATGGGCAAGAGCGACCAGAGCGACCAAAGCGACCAACGCTACCAGCGGCCAAAGTTGAGCGACCAGAGCGTCAAAAAGAAGTTGAAAACTTTTTAACTTTATGCAAATGACTATTATTCGCTTCAGCGACCAAACACTGACAGCCAATCGGAATGTAGACGCTCTTCGCTTGCGTGGATCCCAGGGAACATCGGCAGGCACTTTGGTTCCTACCTACCTTTATTCACTCACTGAACAAAATGTCGGCTGAAGTATAATCGCGGCTGTAACTGGGCACCCGGTGTTGTACGAACCCACCCTTTTTCAGTTCAGAGATCGAAACGCCATAGTGGTTTGGATATCAAGTGATGATAAGCGGGAGTATTTATAGGCTACATCTAGAACGTTCGTATTTAAGCGGGAATCATTATAATTTGCTCTGCATGCCACCAATCTAACCAACCAATCGCGTGTAGCATGCTTTAAACAAAACCAAAATAGTAGGCCTATTTGAAATCGTCACATAAACAAACTAATCGACAAGACGAGGGATAAATGACAAGGGATATATCTCTTGTCTTTTATCCCTCTATTCCCCACTATTCACGGAGCCTGAGGTGAATAATTTTTAATTAAATAGTCTAGATAGATAGATAGTCAAGTCTTTATTAATACCAAACGACACAAATCGTCGGGAATCCATTTAGGTGGTTCGTCCCACACAGGACAGTAGCCTACAATACCACACAGAACAAGTCTGACTGGATAATACACACAATACATCACATTAAAACTAGACACGCGTTGATAGATAGATAGACAGAAAGGCCTAGATAGATAGATAGATATGTTCCATTATTTGCCTTGCGGAGCCAACCAGTCCTGTGCACGTATGCAAATTAGCCATGTGTCCCAACGTCTATTTGTTTTGAATGCGACGAATGAGTGCAGATCATGATTTGCAGATCCAGATCAGTGAAACATATTTTAACTACTACAGCACGCAGGGTTTTTTGTTCTCGGTTGTAATTAGCCTACATTTTAAGATTTTTTTTATATTGGGGGGAATCACTGTCCTACTTGTTGTCGAAGCACTTTATCGAACAAGCAAAACCGTCTCGGCAATATGGCCAAGGTGTATGGGAGAGTTCACTATTTGATGTGGCTGTCTGTAGGGCCTACTAAACGCATACGGTTCCTTTAAATGCGTCTGCATAATTGAATTGTACGTCATGAGCGACTTGAGCGACCAAAGCGAACAGAAAAATTCGCAGCGAAACTTTGTGAGCGACCAGAGCGTCTTTGACGCTTTGGTCGCTCCTGGTGTGGACGTACAGTTACACCTACTGTCTTCCTCCTCCATCAACCCACCCTCACTGTCACTCTGCTCTACTGCAACAGAGCTGGGCCCAGCCTCTACACTCTCTGCTGGTTCTGTAATAATATTGTCCCCCTTCTCCTGAACAACGCACTCACTCTTTTTTTCATTGTCAACACATAATAGAAAAGCCTTTTCTGGATTTTCCCCACACTGCTTTGCAGTTACAACATTTTCTTCTGTGATCTCAATGCTTGCAGCCCGCTGTTTTACAGCGTCCACATCTTTGGAGGGGCCTGCTGTCGCCTCAGCAGGCTCAGCCCGATTTTTGGGGGCTATTTCCGGGCAAGCTCTGACTAAATGCCCTTCTTTCCCACAGCCAAAACACTTCAGAGTTCCAGAATTTACAAACACAGCATAGTCAAAATCATCCACCCTTAATTGAAAAACTAAACTCAGTTCACTGTCCTTCTTGTTCAGAATCATGTGCACTTGCCGTCTGTGTGACACAACATGCCGCAGCAGGGGAGACTTGCAGCCTGACGGCAGCTTCCTGATTGCAGACACTATTTTCCCGTGCCTCGATAGTTCCCGAACCAGAACCTCGTCGCCGATGAACGGAGGGATGTTAGAAATAGTAATCCTCGCTGCCGGCGTTGTAAGCGGAGACACAGACACAAACAAATCATTCACAACGATCCCAGATTCCTTGGCCACGCCGTCCACAAAAATAACGACCCCTCCGTTCATCCGGGCCGCGGACTTGATGCTGCTGTGCCCGACAACGTCTGCCACTGCCAGACTGCAGTCCTCCACTGAACACGGGAAGGTGGTGGAGATCTTGAAGCCACTTGCGGCTGAGCTCCTCGAACACCGCCATACTCTAGGCGCACCGACTAGCGGCCACTGGTCGATCGTGAAAAAAACACCCCAAAGTAGCACCAAAAACCACCAAACACCTCGCAAAACCTTCACCCAACCATATATAACATTTACCGAAAAAAACTATGAAAAGGGTTCGCAAAAACTTCCCAAAATCGCTCTCACACGCGCTCCGCAAAACTTACTCCTTCCGCTCAATCAGAGAGAGAGACAGAGAGAGAGTTAGTACAGTGGAAATGCTGTGGTAAAGATAAGAATATTGGATTATCCCAAAATATAGATGGGTCGGAGGGGGGGGGGTGGTGGGGGGGGTTTGGTTATATTGCATTCGTATTTCTAAAGGAAGAGGAGCTTATGATGAATGAATTCAGCATGATAGCCAATTCTGCATCTCCAGCAGATAAGCAGATGCCAAACTAATATTACATGGATCTCTGTCGGTCTATGATACGCCATGAAACCCCTTTGGCCCAACGATGCAAGTTATTCCTGAATGAAAGCCCAGCATTCATTCAGCAGTGTAAACAGGGACAACATGGTAGTAAAGAGTTTGTTGATGAACACCATAGATAGACTGACTAAATAGGCCAGCCTTCTGTGTGTACGCTGCGGTCTCACCATGGCTATTTTAGGACCTTCAAGTCTTGCATGGCAACATATAAGAGAAACAGGTGGATAAAGGAGGGTTTAAACACAGGTGGTTATCGGTAGGCAGGCGGACTAACTTTCTCCTGAACTTAAATTGACGTCATTCGTGGACTAGGAAATTGAAAGATTTAGTCTGTCAACATACCAGCGGGAGAGGCCTTATTTAGTTTGTTAGAGCGTTCTATTTGTTGTATTAAAGTCTGCTTTCTCCCTACCTCATCACATTCAGTGGGTTTATTGATCCAAGATGCTAATGACATTGGTATCCTTGGCAGGCCTTTATCAGTAGTCCTTCAGGAAGAATTCAGTGATCCTTCACCATGAAGGGGTGCGTTGATCTATGATACGAATGGGAAAGGCAAAGTTATCAAAGGATAGGAGAAAGGCAGCTCGCTCAAAGAGGCCTTTAGTAATACAGGGAGGCCGAGGACATTGGGGTACACCCTCCTGAAACCCTTTCAACTGGGAGTCCAACAGCCTGTAACCACTTTTCAACCTGTGGGGCATGTACCTCTGGTGGATCGTGAAAGTGCAGGTGGTATGGGTTCTAGTCTTGAAAAATACACATTCATAATATTAGGACAATTATTGTAGATAAATGAAAATAAATATTTTATACATATTATTCAGTACGCAGTAACATCACTTCCTTAAATTTCATTTCATGCTCTTAATTTCAAACCAATAATAGGTAGCGGATTTTTGGCAGAAGTGCTCTTCGGAATTAAACAGTGAAAACAGAAAACACGCATTGAAGCACAGCATTGTTTCATTTGGAGTGTGCAGCTCTAAATCTGGATCCACTGTGTGTGTTCATCTGTATTTCAGATGTAAATTTCTCTTCTGCTGCCTTCCATCATATTTCTACTGTTACATTTGTCTTGGATTCATTTAGTGGCGATGGAACATGTTTTCAATGATGCTCTGTGCTCTGTTTTTGAAGTGCTGTATGTTTTGACCCTTGCAGCAGCTGTCTGCTCTTATGTTTGAAGTGGATGTCTTTGTGTTTGTTTTGTATTTCACACATATTGCACAATATGGCAGAGTTTTGTATTGCTGATATATTACTATATACATTCTATTTTTACCGAATCCTTTGTGATCCCCAATAGATAATAAAGCACAACATCAGTGGAGCAAGGGATTGACTTGTGATGTCTGTTGGCCATCCAACTCATGAATCAATTATCGAATGATCAAATTATTGAATTGTCTCCATAATTCAAACACTGGAGCACAACGCAGAGTGTGAGGCTGCACATTCCCCCACCGTCATATGTCATCAAGCACTGTCTCAGACGCTGGATGTGGACCTTCAGTGATGTTTGGAACTAATCTGGGCGAGGCGTTATTTGTTACCTTTTCAATAGTAACTAAGGGACTTATAGGGAATTGAGATACACTTCTTTAGAGACCAGGTATAGGGGGTCAGGCATCTTGCCCAAGGATGCCTGTAGGTAGAATGTGACATGGGGATTCTAACCCAGTGTCTTTGGCGCTTGGAGTCAAACCCCCTAGGATCCAGCCACTATCCTGCGCCTGATTCTATATTCAAGCTGGTTTTACAACCATCTCGAGGACCAACGATTATTATTTTGATAATGTGTTACCGTTATGACATAAACATTCTCCAATAGTCGTAAAATGAAAGCAAAATCAATCGTAATCTCTTAACTGTGATGTTGATCATGGAAGAATGTCCTTATGCATCTCATTTATCGTTTTCGGTACATCAATCAATAGTCCAAAGTAAATATGTCCCCAACAACAAAGGACGACTGCAGCTGTCTGGCCCAGGTGCCGCTAAGTATTTCTTTCCAGGGTGGGAAGAAACTGCACATGATGTTAGTTTTGTCTTGCTCGGCAGAATCAGTGCCAAGTATCAATTAATTTGGAAAATTGGAAATGTAAATTCTTTCTTGGTCTCAGTGAAGCATTGATGCATCTCCAACTAACTGGTGGATTGGTTTCCAGCCAGTTTTTATCGAGTGCGTTAGAAAAAAAGGAGAGTATTTTGTGATCAGCTTAGGGTGAGGTCTGCACTAGATCATTATATCAAAAATTGCACTTTGCAGCCCACACAACAAATTGGGCAAAAAGAACGAGACAAATGTGTATCGAGATAGATCTAATTTGACCTGTATTGATTAGTGAAATCATTTTACGATTAAGATGTCCTGTCCGTCTTCTGAAACAGCAGTTTTAAAAGCAAAATAATCCTCCTATTTTTTTTACGATTAAGATATCCTATCTGTCTTCTGAAACAGCAGTTTTAAAAGCAAGACAATCCTCCTATTTTTCAGAATGGAGGATTTTTTTTTACAGAATGCCTCCCATCGGCCGAATGCATAGACGGCCGATGGGAGGATGAGAACCGAACTCCTTCATGGACATCACCTCCCATCCCCTATGTGACTATTTGGCAGACTAGATAAGCATCTTTAGCTACAGGCCCCATAGGAGAACTTTTCGACCTGACGCAAGAAGACTCTTTCTAACTCCTCGAGCTGGCTGCATGGGATGATCAGAGACAGAATGAGGGATGTTAACATGCTGTTCATGCTGTCCTTAATGTACGTAAAAAGAAATCAGCTGTACGACGTAAAAACATTACATGTCACTGTAAAATTCAACCCTTAAGGGTTGAATAAGGTCATGGCTTTGGTTGACATTTTACATTTTAGGTGACCTTGCTTATTATTTTAACTTACTTTATCATTATTATTACCAAATTACTAAATTACCTTGCTAATCTCATCTCATCGTACTTGTCTATGAACATGTTTATGTTTGCATGCTTTGCCTCCTGAGTTAACCTTTTCTTATCCAACTCTACTCTTTTTGTTATTTTTATAATTTTCGAGTCCTTCTCTTTTTCTCTCACTCTAATGTACATTGGCTGCATACAACAGATCTGTATCACTGCTCTCTGTCTGTGTGACTGTGTGTGTGTGTGTGTGTGTGTGTGTGTGTGTGTGTGTGTGTGTGTGTGTGTGTGTGTGTGTGTGTGTGTGTGTGTGTGTGTGTGTGTGTGTGTGTGTGTGTGTGTGTGTGTCTATCTAGATGTTTTCTCTTAAATAGGACAATCTATTCTTCTCAGTCACATTTCTTTATCACCTGTTGGATTCTACCAAGGCCCCCAGAGGCCCGGACCACCAAGAGAACCCAATACGTTCTATAAATAATATACTATAAATATTAGTTGTTGCGCTTTAGCCAGAAGATGAATATCTTATATCCTGGTGAATCCTGTTAAACTTAGAGATAGAGTGAGGAAATGGAAGACTGCAATCAGGACGAATGAAAGACAACCGCAAAGAACCATCTTATAAAAAAATGTTGGTGATCAATTGGAGTTGAATTTAATTATTGTTATAAAATAGAAGAATACTTTTTGTTTTAATACTACAAGAATATGTACGTATAAACACAAGGGTGGCTGTTTCCCCCCCATTTCTATAAACACAGCTTGTGCTTGATGAGACACTATCTGAACAACAAATGACAAAGCAGTGTGTAAGTGGAGTCACCCTCCTGCTGGCTGGTTTCCCGTCCTACCCTATAGTTTCTGTCCCTGTGTCAGTGAGTTCAGGTTATAATGCAAATTGTTGTTTACATTGTTGTATCATTGTAGATCGGACTCGGCCCAGGCAGTTGCATCACCAGTATTTGGCGCTATAGCCCCGGATATTATTTAATCAGCCCTGAATATAATTTTGAGGTGAAGAAAATGTATTATATATTTATTGGTATATTTACTGGTTACCATGGAATGCATTAATTACATTCAGTCTAGAAGTGATGAAAGGATTCTAGTCACTAATAGTAGTAAGTTATTTAGAAAGAAACCCCATGAATTCCAGGGACATCTTAAAATAAAGTAGCCTATTCCTTATAGATAGTCCTTCTGGCAAGAGAATAAACTGTTAGGAACATAACCTGTTTACCACCTCAAGTGAATGAACCTATTCTATCCCCAGTCAGATCCATATATATATAAATTAGTGGTGGGCCGTTATCGGCGTTAACGGCTGCGTTAACCAATATCATCCGACTGCAGACACAAATGGGCGTTCCCGTGTCGTGGGCGTTCTCGTTCACGCAGACTAAAACGCCCCCCCCGGCGTTCTCGTGTGGTGGGCGTTCTCGTTTACGCAGGCTGGAACGCCCCGTTCTTCTTCGTCGATCTAGTAGTATGGGCAGCATAGAACTGACGTTAGGGTCTTCTTCGATCTCATAATACGGGTACGTTAGCCAGCTAGGCCTACAGAATGTTAGCTTACATTTATGTGTCAGATCTCGGCCCAAACTTTGCATCAAACTTGATGCAACACGATCATTACAGGGAGGCTCCATGATTGCTAAATCTAATGAGAATGTTTGGGTTGTGCAGTATGCCCTCATGTTCATTATCTTCTGGGTTAGTATAGGTAGGGTATTAGGTATAAGTGAGATGTTTGATATACAGTTGTTTAAGAATATGCCCAAATTAAATAATGAATAGATTAAAATAACACTTGGGACCTTATGCAGTTCAAATCCAGTTACCAGACACTATGAAGGCTCAAACAGTAGGCCATTTGACTCCAAGTGTTCACTTACTTTTCCCACTGAATGTTTTCAATAAAGACAAAATACAGTAATTGCTCTGTAACAATTAACCTTACAACATACATCGTAGGCACAAATGCATGTTATACATCGTATAGCATTTGTCACAAAAACAAAGAAAGGAGTAATAAAATACCAGCATTTCTGGGCAGATACATTTACTACAGTATATGAACATTTACAAATGAAAGGGATTACAAAACAAGACGTCCCAAATAAAACGAAAAAGGAGTAATAAAAACATTATGCTAGGCAGACATCTTGTATGACATACCTGCCATGTGCAACGTGCCTCAGTACCAGGCGTGCCCTTGGCCAATTCTTCTTTTTTGAGAAGCCTTTGAGGCGTAGCGCAAGGCCACTGCCACAGCCTGCATTGTTGCAAAGCTTTCTAAGTTATGTGTATGAGATCGTCTTTCTTAAACTTAAGGTCCCCTGCCAAACTTTCATTTATATGTATGGAAGGGTGGAGAGGCTTGATTAGTTCTCTGAACGTTTTTTCGCGCGATAAAGAAAATATCGCCGTTAATCTATTTTCAAACACTTCCTTGTTCGGACCCATCACGTGACTGAACTAACCAATCAGAAAGCTAGAATTTAGACTGAGGTAAACGTGAGGGAATCAGAGAGGCATTAATCTAGATTAATTTGGGGATTAATCTAGATTAAAAAAAATAATCTATGCCCACCACTAATATAAATATATATCTACATATATATGGCGTATTTTGTTTATTTAGGTTTAGCATTGTGAAAAAATTCACCCTCCACCACCTGCTGATTGGATATTTTTGAACACAGTTTTCCCTCTTGGCCAGAGGGCTCTTCAGCCAATGATGGCAAAGGGGCAGTGGTCTGGGCCATGGTCACCCTTCTTTGCACGTGCCCGGGCAAAGCCCTCGTCTGACTGCAACAGTGTGTGTGCAAACTGCAAACACACCAGCATTCTGTTGATATGAGGGACGATCCGCTTCTTTGATTAAAGAAGGAATGCAGAATATTTGCCCTCAGCCGTTAAAGTGTATATTTTTATAATGTGGAAGGTCAACTCCATCCGGCAGAAGGCGTTTTGGCAGCAGCCCAGGGAACGGTTGCTGATGAGGCATGGTAAATCATCCGTGCACGTTTGACCTTGTACTCATAAAATATAAAAATACAAGAACATCCTGATGCCGAACCTACTATGACAGACTGGCTAGATAAATTCAAGTTTGCACGTTAATAAACATGATAAATCTTACATTGTCTGTGTGTGTGTGTGTGTGTGTGTGTGTGTGTGCGTGCGTGCGTGCGTGCGTGCGTGCGTGCGTGCGTGCGTGCGTGCGTGCGTGCGTGCGTGCGTGCGTGCGTGCGTGCGTGCGTGCGTGCGTGCGTGCGTGCGTGCGTGCGTGCGTGCGTGCGTGCGTGCGTGCGTGCGTGCGTGCGTGCGTGCGTGCGTGCGTGCGTGCGTGCGTGCGTGCGTGCGTGCGTGCGTGCGTGCGTGCGTGCGTGCGTGCGTGCGTGCGTGCGTGCGTGCGTGCGTGCGTGCGTGCGTGCGTGCGTGCGTGCGTGCGTGCGTGCGTGCGTGCGTGCGTGCGTGCGTGCGTGCGTGCGTGCGTGCGTGCGTGCGTGCGTGCGTGCGTGCGTGCGTGCGTGCGTGCGTGCGTGCGTGCGTGCGTGCGTGCGTGCGTGCGTGCGTGCGTGCGTGCGTGCGTGCGTGCGTGCGTGCGTGCGTGCGTGCGTGCGTGCGTGCGTGCGTGCGTGCGTGCGTGCGTGCGTGCGTGCGTGCGTGCGTGCGTGCGTGCGTGCGTGCGTGCGTGCGTGCGTGCGTGCGTGC